>NC_133647.1:206322040-206488554 GCF_009905375.1 Apium graveolens
AGAACTACCTTAAGCACAAGCAAGGAGATGTCTATGGAGGATCTTATTGTTACACTTCGTATTGAAAAAGACAACAGAGGGTCCGAGAAGAAAGTTAATGTTGCCACTGAGAAGGCAAACATGGTGGAGCACGCTCAAAGCTCCAAGCCTAAGAAGACTAATTCGAGTAAAGGGGCAAAGCTGGCACCCAAAGGAGGGATTTCGAAGTCAAAATTTCAGGGGAAGTGCTACAACTGTGATAAAGTTGGTCATAGGTCTTCTGACTGCAATAAGCCAAAGAAGCCCAACAAGAAGAAAGAAGCAAACATGGTAGAGAATATCTTCAAGGATATGGGTGATATAGACGTCTGTGCTACGGTCTCTGAAGTGAACCTGGTCGGTTCTAATCCACGTAAATGGTGGATTGATACTGGTGCTACTAGGCATGTTTGCTCAAACAAGGATGAAGGCACGGTGATCCTGAAGATGAGAAGCTCTATATGGGGAATTCAGCAACTTCTACCATTGAGGGTGAAGGCACGATGATCCTGAAGATGACCTCTGGGAAGAATCTGACTTTGAAGAATGTACTTTATGTGCCTGATATTCGCAAGAACCTTGTGTCTGGTTCTCTGTTAAGTAAGCATGGCTTTCGCATTGTAATAGAGTCAGATAAAGTAATTTTGTCTAAGAGTGGTATGTTTGTAGGCAAGGGTTATTTAACCGATGGGCTTTTTAAGCTCAATGTAATGTCCGTTAAGGACGATAATGAAATGAAGAATTCTTCTGCTTACTTGCTTGAGTCTCCTAATTTATGGCATGCTAGATTAGGACATGTAAATTATGAAACTTTACTATGTTTAAGTGCAAAAGAATACATACCTAAACTTACTATCGATTCAAAACATAAGTGTGAGACTTGTGTTGAGACAAAATTAACGAGATCATCATTTAAACGTGTGGAAAGGAACACCAAAGTGCTAGACCTAATACATAGCGATATGTGTGATTTAAAATTCACTCCAACAAGAGGAGGAAACAAGTATTTTATTACATTCATTGATGATTGTACAAAATACTGCTATGTATATTTGTTGAAAAGCAAAGACGAAGCTATAGATAAATTTAAAATCTATAAGGAAGAAGTTGAGACACAACAGACTGAGAAAATCAAAACGATACGAAGTGATCGTGGAGGTGAATATATTGAACCATTTGGAGAATTCTATTCACAACATGGTATAATCCATGAGGTCACTGCACCATACTCTCCTCAGTCAAATGGTGTGGCTGAAAGGAAGAATCGCACTCTGAAAGAAATGATGAATGCGATGTTGTTAAGCTCTGGGCTTCCACAATCGATGTGGGGAGAAGCCATCTTAAGCGCAAATAATATTTTAAATATTACGATGTGCAAGAATAAGGATGTAAGTCCTTATGAAATGTGGAAGAAAAAGAAACCAAGTTACCAACACCTGAAAGTGTGGGGGTGCCTTACAAAGGTACTGATCCCTACACCGAAGAAGGTGAAGATAGGTACTAAGACTGTGGATTGTATTTTCATCGGATATCCTCCACATAGTACTGCATATCGGTTTCTTGTTCATGAATCCAAGATTCCTGTTATTCAAAAGAATACCATTATGGAATCAAGGAATGCCTCATTCTTTGAGACGATGTTTCCCTGTAATCCAGGAAACCAACAACCTACGACGTCTAAACTATCTCATGAGTCTGTAGATGACGATAATGAGAGTGATGAAAGTGAAGACGAAAATGTGGGGGTAGTGAGAAGTAGTAAAAGACAACGAACGGAGAAATCCTATGGGTCTGATTTTATGACCTATTTGCTCGAAGAAGGTGACCCAAAAACCTATAAGGAGGCGGTTACCTCACCTGATGGACCTATGTGGAAAGAGGCCATCAAGAATGAAGTTGATTCAATTATGCAGAATCATACTTGGGAACTAGTGGACTTGCCAACTGGTTGCAAACCATTAGGTAGCAAGTGGGTTTTCAAGAAGAAGTTGAAAACTGATGGCACTATTGATAAGTATAAGGCCATACTTGTGATTAAAGGATACAAGCAACAAAAAGGCCTTGATTATTTTGATACATATTCTCCTGTAACGAGAATAACGTCCATAAGGATGATGTTTGCTATTGCTGCAATGCGTAATTTAACTGTACATCAAATGGATGTGAAAACAACCTTCCTAAATGGGGACATAGATGAGGAAATCTATATGGAATAACCCAAAGGGTTTGTTGTCCCAGGACAAGAAATGAAAGTTTGTAGATTGGTGAAATCATTGTATGGTTTGAAGCAAACGCCTATGAAATGGCATGAAAAATTTGACGAGGTCGTGCTGGCTAATGGCTTAAAAATCAATGAATGTGATAGCTGTGCCTATTACAAGGATAACGAGAGTGGCTATATCATGATGACACTATATGTAGATGATCTACTTATTACCGGAAGCAATGATAAAGTGATCAAATCTACCAAGGACATGTTGAAATCAATATTCGACATGAAAGACATAGGACTAACAAATGTAATTCTGGGAATTCAAATTTCCAGAACATCAGAGGGTCTCGCATTAAGTCAACCACATTATATTCTTTGAGAAAGCAAGGACACCTGAGGATATGACTTTGCACCTATCCAAGAACAAAGGTGTAGCTGTTTCCCAATTGGAATACTCGAGGATAATTGGTAGTCTGATGTACCTCATGAGTTGTACAAGACCAGACATTGTATACTCAATTAGCAAGTTGAGTAGGTTTACGAGTAATCCGGGAGCTGATCACTGGAAAGCGATCATAAGGGTACTAAGGTACTTGAGGGGAACTCGAGACTATGGACTGCACTATGGCAGATACCCAGCAGTATTAAAAGGATATACTGACGCAAATTGGATATCTAGCAAGAAAGCACTTAAGTCTACGGGCGGCTATGTGTTTACATTAGCTGGAGCGGCAATATCATGGAAATCCTCAAAATAAACGGTGATAACTCATTCCACGATGGAAGCTGAGTTTGTGGCACTAGATAAATGCGACGAAGAGGCTGAATATCTACGTCAGTTTCTGGAGGATATTCCAAGATGGCCAAAGCCTGTAACTGCAATAGGGATTAATTGTGATAGTCAATCCGCTATTGGCAGAGCGCAGAGCACGATGTATAATGGAAAGTCTCGTCATATACGATGATGACACAGTTCCATTAGACAATTGATCTCAACCGGAATTATCACTATTGACTATACGCCATCAAAAGATAATATCGCGGATCCACTAACTGAAGGGTTATCAAAAGAAGTGGTTGAGAAATCATCGAGAGGGATGGGCCTTAAGCCTATTGCTTAACGGCATCATGGTGGACACCCAACCATTGCTGACTGGAGATCCCAAGAACTTGGTTCAATGGGACAACTAAATTATGATGACCAAATCACTGTGGGGGTAACCCCTGGCCTGTTCCTATGATGAGGAAACAGTGAGACCCGTAAGGTACGTGGTTAAGCTTTGAGCTTTTAATGATCTTTGATGAATAATGGAGTTCAGGAGTGAATGCATGGAATTCAGTTGAGTAAACGCGGGTTACTCTATAAGATAAAGATCACCTATGTGGGAGAGAAGTCGGGCCGCTTCAAAGGAGAATTGTGAGGCACAATTCTTTAAAAACTCCTGCAGAACCAGGACGATGTTCCATGGCAAAAATGGATATAATCATGAGAACTGAATGAGTCAGGAAAGATATAGTGATGAGTATGTCATCGTTTACACAAACGGTCGAACAGTTCAAGGACATCGCGTCATACTGTCTACCAGTAAAGTCGATATACTTATTCGAGCGAAGGGTCAAGGAGCATTCTCTACCTATCGTATGCTATATCTGACCGCCGGAACTATCACCAAGTCAAGCTCCGCGTCTGTCTGTCTAGGTGGTGCGTGCTACTGGACCATCAATCTCATTTGTGGGGGATTGTTGGACAAACTTAGTATTTTAGACTAAGTTGTGAATTATTTTGAGACTCTATATGAGTGAGACACATTATGTGTTAGTGGTGTGTATTTATTGGAATGTATTCTCCTCTTCGAGGGGATTCCGACGCATATTTACACGCTCAAAATGAGTAAAAGGTGAATGAGAACTGATGTTCCAAAGTTTTACCTTTTAATATGAAAAGTGGTTTTGTACCACATCGAGAGTAGCACAAACCTATTCCTTAGTTTTTCTTATAAATACCATGTACCACATCGAAAAGAAAAACAAGTCCTTTCAAGCTTCTCTTGATAAATAGAGTCTTAGGGCATCAGTTTTATTAAGTCAAGGGAATAAGAGTCATCTCTTTCATACTCGGTCTCTTTAGTCTTAAATTTTCCAATGCTCC
This sequence comes from Apium graveolens, assembly GCF_009905375.1. Classification (NCBI taxonomy): domain Eukaryota; kingdom Viridiplantae; phylum Streptophyta; class Magnoliopsida; order Apiales; family Apiaceae; genus Apium; species Apium graveolens. Next base: position 206,326,420 of record NC_133647.1, read on the forward strand.
GGTGAGAGTTCTCGGGCTTAGTTCAAGTTCGCTGAGAGTATATTCGATCTATCGATTATACTGGTATCTCGTTTTATCCTGGGAGGCTATCGACTCGCACATACGGTGAAAGGCGAAATAGCTTTAAGGAGACAGTTTCAACTGGACTCGAGGATTTCCATTCGGTTATATTCTTCCTTTCTCTGTTTGATTTCGTTTACTCACGCACACACTTATTTGATTTATATGTATTAATCGCAGATTGTATTCACATATAGAGAGATAGAGTTATATATATATATAGGAAATTGATATATATATATATACACACATATACGCGGAATGAAAGATTAAGAAAAAGAGGGCTAAGGTACATTATATATATACGGAAATGATCAAATATAAATTATAATTAAACCAATCTAATCTAATGGTCCCCTAAATCACCCCACCCAACTACTCTGCACCCCCTCACACCTAATTTCAGCTTTTCCCCTCCGTTTTTTAAATTTGATTTTTCCCGTCAAACCGTAAGTTTGTTTTAAAATCCGATTTTATTGTATTTTTCTATATCTCTTAACGATCGATTTGCATACCATATGTGTTATATTTCGAATTAATTTTAAAAAAAATATTTGGTTTCTTGTTACTATTCTAAATTGATTTCTATTTGAGTAACCCCTATATATACACAAACATATACGCCAAGTTATAGATTCAAAAAAAGATGTACACTTGTCATCACTTGATGCGGCCTTACCAGCCTTAGTTAGCGGCCTTAGTATATGTCAGATTGGTAGGTTGCCACATAGACACACTATTAGTTACTATTCTTCTTTCACATTCTATTTTTTCTTTCTATAAATATGTAAATATTAAATAAAATATTGGATCCGAGTTGAAAGCTCAAATAGTTTATTTAGTTTTCGATTTTTTATAATTTGTGATTGTAACATTTCAAGTTTCAATAACAATGTTTTTAAAATATATCTCGAATTTTAATTTATTTGGTAACATCACATGTGGGTGTTTCAAAAAAAATATTGATTCCTTATAATTATCTTTATATGTAGTAACAAAATTTTAAATAACGACCTTAGCATTTTATTGAATTAATAGCAAATCGATCATTTGGAATTTCAATTTTTTTTAAAATAGTCATAATTTTTTCATAAATTTTAATACACATGAACTTTTATAAATAACAACCCAGTCCCTTTAAGTTTGTAAAAATTACTAGATAATAACTCGTAATTTATTTCAAATCAATTCGTAAAATATGGAGAATCTTTCTTGCCCAACCCAGTTGGTTTTCGATCTTTTTCATGCATTAAAACATGTCTGAACACATAAAGCCTAAAGTATAGGTATAAAAATATAATGACGTGCGTCTTAAAATTTAATGTGATTTTAAGAGATAAAGCCTAAGGTACAGATTTATAAATATAATGACATACGTCTTATAATTGAACGTGATTCTTCCATTACAACAGCTCGAATATTACATCTTAAATAAATGACTAATTTGAATATTTTTCAAGTTAATATGGCTTGATATGACAAACTAGAAGTGTTTAAAAAAATTAGAAAGTTAAATTGGAAAAAGAAAGTAGAACATGGACAAAAATGGAGCATTCTTGAAATCATTACATGACAACTTCAGTATTGTCTTTTACAATTGGAGATTATAAAAACACTAAGTGGATAATAAATTTAATCAAAATTGAGTCTATTGAAAATAATATATGCATGATCAAGTTGGGAAAGTTAAAAATATTAAGGATAATATTGGTGTTAATCGAAGAATGCGAATATCAATAAACTATCAACAAATCATGTGGCAACCTCGTTACTTTAAGGTTATTGAAAAATGTAAAGGAGTACATGCTGAGGATGATCATATCAAGTCTATCATTTGTTGCATCTTCTTTGGATGAATTACTAAATTTTCAAAGTTCTTTGCATCTAGTGCAAGAGTTTTTAGCATTTAATTAATTTGAACTAATAAATATATATATAATACAGCAACCTTCATAGTTCTTCCCTTCTACAAAATTTTTGGACTAATAAATTATATATATAATACAGCAACCTGCACTACTATGAAATATTTTATTCCATCTAGACTAAAATATGGCAATTTCTTTGAAGAATTGTGGGTTCCATAATCGAATTTTTATGTAAGTTGTTCGATGTAATGATTCACCACATTAATGCTAGCATTCTTTATTATACGTGCATTCTCAAGGTCAGGTTTCTTTCTTAAATGGCTTAATGACCTTTTGGCCCTTAAAGTATGGGCCAATATACCTACAAGCCCCAAAAGTATAAAGTCGTACCCTTTGACCCCTAGAATATTAAATATTGTTCCCTTTAGCCCATTTCGTGATTAAAATGACATATCGGACTAAATTAGAGGGTAAAACAGTCTTTATTGTAAAAAAGGCTAAAAGGAACGATACCTAATACTATAAGGGTTAAAAGGTATGGAAAATCGGCTTTTACTAAAATTGTTCCCTACTAATCAGTTGTTGATCCACAACTCCGTCTTTTGGTTTATTGTGATGGCCACCTGACTCCCAAAGCTAACATGTATTACACTTCTCGGTAGTTGTGCATCGAGCCAAGTTAAGCAGCTCATGTCTTCTTTTCAAAGACTATTTGTGGAATGACCATGTGGAGACTTTATGGATGCTGCAAGTTTTGTGTTGTAGATTGAATGTAGAGGACCAATAACATAAAAGTTACCGAAGAACGGGAGGCCGATTGGCCCAAGTGAAAGCTTTGTTCTAGCATATAAACCAAGAAGATATTGTACAGAGATCAAGAAAAATAAAGAGAATGTTAATAAGACATAAGGTTCCATTTCTGTTGAGTGCCCATTACACAAACACCTCAATCTGTACTTTTTATACCATCAGTACTGGCTTGTGGTTAATTAAGCACAATGTGACGTGCATGTTTTGTGCATGCAACCTGTAGTTTTGTCTTCAGCACTTCGGCTGAGATTCCTTTCGAGAGAAGTAGGTTCCCATACGATGACAGCAGATACCATTGTTGTCTTTTTGTTATATCGTTTGAATACTATCATGTGTCAAGAAACACTGCCTAATGACAATGATCGCAAGTTCTCTCTGTGAAGTGAGAGACGAGAATACAGATATCACAAATGAGCGAACATAATACATATATCACACTGTGAACTGTACAAAATAGCTCGTACACTGTGAAGACTGTACCCTTAGTATATAAGATCAATCTGGACAGCCTATGAGGCTTCTCCTGAATCCTGCGGGTAACAACATACACTAATATAGCAGCTCCTCCTAAACTGTGACAAATCAAACATATCTTATAGGGTTGTTCACTGCTAGTTTGTTCTTCCTCCGTTTTAAGTGAAATTGGTGTGTAGTAATTTGTCCTTTGCTGTCTGACAAAAGCAAAGTATCTTTGTTATTTCATATCTAGTTTTTCAATGCTAGTTAACTGAAGAAATAATAATAAAATAGTAGTTTGCAATTAGAAAACCATCTGACGTAGGACGTAAAGGAGGAGATTCATGTGAAAAGATCAAGTACAACCTTTTAAACCTTGTATCCGTCGCTTGTTATGTTGGAAATACACATGTTTAATTTCTTGCAGGTCATGACATTTTGTTAAAGTTTTATGCTTACTTAAAGCAACTCAGAGTGTCTCAAATTATGCAAATTTGTCCTACTTCTGCAGATGCTCATTGAGCAATGCAGTAGACGGATAAGATAGGCTGTTGTAAGAGGGCTGATGGGTTTGGCAGCTGAGCATAAAGCAAACATTCGATGTTTGCAGTTTTGGTTTGTGAGCAGATACGGACATCTATATTTTATTATCGGAAGCACTTATGTTTAATCTTTTTTTCCAGGTGGAAGGTAAAACTACAAACCTATTCAGTTAATAGATATTTTGGACAGTAGATGATAGAGACGTTTGACACTAATGCATCAAATATCTATCATTAAAATTAATTTTAAGGTTTGACACTCATCTCTTTTCACTTCATGAATCTTCTCTATCAAAGCTAGTATATCCTCCATACGGTTCCTTCTTGCCCTTATAGTATCAAATATCGTTCCTTTTAGCCCTTTTTTACAATAAAGACTATTTAACCCTCCGATTTAGTCTGATATCTCGTTTTAATCACGAAAATGGCTAAAGGGAGCGATATTTAATACTCTAGGGGTCAAAGGGTACGACTCTGTATTATTTGATGATTTGTTGATTACTTGGTGATTCTGAGCGGAATATTGCTAAATTCAAACACATGTTGGCTCATAATTTTCATATGAAAGATCTTGATAACATCATTTATTTTCTTGGCATGGAGATTACAGATCTGCTAGCGGTTTTTTCCTCTTGCAAAAGAAGTATGTCATGGATCTCCTCAAAGAGTATCACATGGTAGGAATAAAGCCAATAAAATTTTTAATACAATAAAAAGTGAAATTGAGCCCGGATAAGGGTATGCATTTGACTGATCAACAACCACATAAACGATTATTGGGTAAACTCATACATATCATGGTTATTGGTCCTTACATTGTGTATCATGTTCACATTTTGATACAATACATGCAATCTCCTACCTGTGAGCATATGTAGGCAACCAAAAAATAACTTATTTCTTTGTCTAGTAACCCATTCCAAGGTATTCTTCTAGCTATAACATCTGCATGCTAAATTCAAACACGTGTTGGCTCATAATTTTCATTTGAATGATATTGATAACATCAATTATTTTCTTGGCATGGAGGTTTACAGATCTGCTAGCGGTTTTTTCCTCTCGCAAAAGAAGTATGTCATGGATCTCCTCAAAGAGTATCACATGGTAGGAATAAAGCCAATAAAATTTTAAATACAATAAAAAGTCAAATTGAGCCTGGATAAAGGTATGCGTTTGACTGATCAACAACCACATAAACGATTATTGGGTAAACTCATACATATCACAGTTATTGGTCCTTACATTGTGTATCATGTTCATATTTTGATACAATACATGCAATTTCCTACCTCTGAGCATATGTAGGCAACCAAAAAATAACTTATTTCTTTGTGTAGTAACCCATGCCAAGGTATTCTTCTAGCTATAACATCTGCATCCCAGTTAACAATGTATTATGACAATAATTGGGCATTTTATGCCTTTTATCTTAAGTCAACATCAGGCTATTACAGCATGCTAGAATCTTCACCTATTTCCTGGAAGACAAAGAAATAGTATGTGGTTGTTAGGTCCAGTACTGACGTCAAATATTGTGCAATGGCTGTTGCAAGGTAACTCGGTTACATTCTTTGTTTCCTGACAAGAGACTTCAATACTTGTCTCCAACTGTATTAAAAACACGAAAATCAGGCGGTATTGGCTATAGCTGCTATACCAGTTTTATATGACTGCACGAAAGATTTGGAAATATATTGTCATTTTGTTCTTGACAAAGTAGTTGTTGGTGACATTATTACACAACATATTCCCTCATATGCCCAAGTTGCAGACATTTTTATAAAGCAACTCTTAGATACTCAACATTCTTACCATATGCACAAAAACTTGGTGTTTTGCCTAGTACCTCTCTCTATTTTTTCTGATCACCGCCAATATGAGAGGGAGTAATAGAGCAGTGCAACAGCTGCAGGTGCAACATCGGTATCTTACAATACAACAATAGTGAGTGCAACATGTTAGGGTAGTTAAGTGTCTTTGTTAGTCATGTTAACGGTACATTATTCTTTATACATTAATATTTTGTTATAAGTTAGTTAAGTTATATAGTTCAGAATATAAGAAACAAAACTAAAGATTATATGATGTGTTTTAGAGAGATCAAATGTACCGGAATCGAAAAACCGAACCGTGCTAATTCCGTTCCATCTGGTCCCAATTTTCTAGAAAATTCGGTCTATTCAGTCAGGAACGAATAGACCGAAATAAATTCGGTTCAATCCGATTCTTGTAAAAAATATTTCGGTCCGGGCCGAATAGACCGGATAGATCAAATCATAAATACTATAATTTTATATTATATCTTTTACATATATCTTAAAAATTTTAATAATAAATTTAAATTTATAATTATATTTATACACTCTTAAAACTCTACATATCACCTTACTTTAATTATATTTTAGATTTTATAATTTTTGGTTTAAAATTTTAACATAATTTTATTTTTTTTCAAAAAATTCGACCCGTTTGTCCAAAACCGGACCATTCGGTCCGGTCTGGTGCATAATACAATTTCGGTCCTTCGGTCCAAGAAAATATGATAATTCGATTTTTCTGTTTATTCGGTTCAGTCCGGTTTTGGACCGAATCAACCGAATGTTCCACCCTAATGAAATGTGTTTCTTAATTTATACTAAAGATTTGTTCACTCCATTATTTTCTTAAAGGGGGTTTGAGCCCCTAATTTTAATTTGATTTCTCATTTGATAACCTCCTTATATGTGTATATGTATGTATGAAAGTAAAGTCCGTGTGTGGCTTAAATTACTAAAAAAAATAATTTTTATAAATAAGATTATTGTTTGGATATTTATATATGTAAGTAAAGTCCATGCATGGCTCGTGTTATTCTCTTACAATCAATAATGTTGATTTGTAGAAGGGGTGAACACAAATCAATTTTTTTGATGATTTTAAACAGATAATTTTTGCTTTATAATAGCACCCAAATTAAAATTTTCAGGTAATTTATTTTTTAGCTTTCCAACTGAGATATATATATATATATTAAAGAAATAATTTGTGTAAATTACAAATGCAATTCACAGCTGCGTTTTCAGTGTTTCTCTTATGAAAATTCTTCCGACTAATAAACACATCTAAACTATTTCTTAAGAGATACTGCTACTACTACTTCATTTATATATTACCAAGTTACAATCTTTACTAGAAAATATATAGCACGGTCTTCTAGGTCCAGTAAAATTGCTAATGCATTCTTTCCTATGATGCTTGATAATGAGGCTCGAATTAATCTAGATATATTGCTTTGAATATCCCTCCAATTTGCCAATGCGTGAAAATAGATTATTTCTTCTTCTTTAGAATCTAAGATCACATGCAAAGTTTATCTTGACTTCCATTTTCATTGCTGAGATTCCAATCAACATGTGTGTTGTGTCATACTCAAGATATGACCATTGTCAAGTCACTATCACCAGGTATTTGAATCTTTTTAGCGGTGAAGACTGATTAATTTAGCCGTTGATGGCTTGATGTCATTAGCCATGGATGTTGAAACTTCACTTAGCAGATGAAGACTCACTTTACTTATATTAGAATTATATGTCATCTCATGAATTTAAAATGAACAATAACCTCACTAACTATAACAAAAATCTCATAGAAAATATTACAAAAACCTCATCAATGAGTTGAAGAGATGCCTTTTCAATGGCTAGCCATTGAAGACTATAATTTGACTTAACATAATTATGTTATATGTTTTGCTTATCATCAGGATTCAAGTTTAATTCCTAATAATCTCCCTCAATCTATGACTGATATAATAACATCCATAAATTTACAGCCTTAATAATAACAAAACACATTTTAAACATATAGATATTCAAGACAGCATAATTTACTCTTGTTAAGCTTCTTGAAGAAATAAGCAAGAAAATTTAGACAAAAAGGCAAGAGATGCTACTGTGAGATTCTTGCTTCTCGATATAGCTGATTGAGACTTAAATTTTCCCACTTGATATGACTTGTTTAGTCATGTCTTAGTTCTCACCAATCTCTTATGATGGTGTTGAGTTTGAACTGCTTAGATTTCCAGATTTTATTGTCAGCATTGTTCAATTTTATACCTCAACTGAAGACTCCTCTCATTTTACCTTCATCCTTGAGTTCAAAGTAACCCCTTTGGTGGATTCTTCCAGGAACAAGTCTGTTGAGATTTTGTTCTGAACATCTTAGCAAGCCTCTTCATTTTGTTTCTTCTCTGTTATGAAATTGTGAGCTGTTCCTACTCCCTCTTAGTCAATAACTCTCCCCGTTAGTTATAGGAATTCGACTCCTATTTTGTTAGCATCAAGGGTTTAATATAGTTCATGAAGTTTGAGCATTATGGTTGCATCAGTGATGAACAACATTTCTCCCATGATCTCTCTATTCTTGCATCGGGGGCTCCCACTGGTTCAAAAACTCACACCCTCGCTATTACCTACTAAGGTTGTACTCTCAGTCTCACTTGCAAGTCCAAAAAAATTTGGCTTGCCTCTCTCATTCACTTTCCTTTTGTATGCCTTCAAGACAACTTTTCACTCTCAGAGATAGTCACTCTCTTCCCTTAATCCTAAAAGGTATTAATGTAATTGTTTGATCTAATAGAGCTACATCGATGACTATGGGATAGCCATTGATGAAACAATTAGAAGTTTCAATGGCTATCATTGAACTTTAGTTATTGAAGGACTAACATTTATCAGTTGAATGAAAAATATCCATTGAGATAAGAAAGAAAATTGCTAGTGAGAAAATTACAAGATTTAATTTTCTGAAGATTGATAATATTTTTTGTGCACAGATATACTCATTATAATTTCAAAAAATAATTAATGATTCAACAAATCATTCTGTAAATAATGATCATTAGTATCAGAGTTTTGGCTTCCTCATAAAAATTAAGAATGAAAAATCAACAATTAAGATGTGAGAAAAAAATAGATGACCTTTAGTTTGAAATGATTGAGTTTTGGTTGCGACTTCACATTTGATGAGGTAACATCAAACTGAGTTTAAGAAGGTGCTTGTGCAAGATCAAAGATCATGCTTCATGTAGTGTGTGCACCTTGTGTACCCAAGTATTTTACTACTGCTGCTTCAATTAATAGTTTGAGGGTAAGACTTTTAGGCTTAGTGTGTCCTCATCCCCCTATACTCTGTTTATGGATGGGAACTCATTCCAATAGCTTAATCCTTTTGGGAGGATGGAGCTAAGAATGTGTTCAATCCATTTTAACAACTGCATCTTTTTTAAAAGATGCAGTGTGGCTTGGCTCGACAAACCCTCAATAAACTCTCACTCCTTATTCTTGGGACTTCTTTGATGATCACCCTTTTCATCACCAAATCACCTCTGACATACTCCCTTCGGATTGATTTTTTTTGCATCGGTTTTTCCATCAGATGCTTATTGAGAAGCATTTGAGGTGGTTTAATCAGATTGAAGTTTATCAACTCTAATTTTCGGCTGAAGGGGTAGAAGGTTGTCGGGTACTTTTCCGACTTCCATATTAACACTACAAAGCAAAGATATTTAGGATTGGGAAAGTGTTAGAGTTTAGGAGAAAGTGTTACCATTTTGACAAGCATTCATTGACAAAGATACTGTGATAAGCAAGTTCAAATATCAAGATTTGATGCTTTCATAATGTATCAATGGTCAACAAACATATTCTTGATTTGTGATACAGAAGCTTATATAACATTGTTAAATCCTTGCACATGGTGTATATTTACCAGAGTTAAAATCCATGAATTTATCATTAGACAATCATGGAACCCTCTAAATTAGGTAATTATGAGTCGTTTATTATGTGTAATCAATGATAAAACATCCAAATAATCAACTATGCGGGAACATTCACATATAAAGATAATTCAGAGTTAGAAAATAATGAAAAACTTTTCATTAAAAAAAACATTACAATTAAATGTTCATAACATTTTAATTAAAAAAACTTAAAAACAAACACATATAAAGAAATAATGACTAGTTTTAAATCTAACCAATCCAATAAAATAGAAGACCGTGGAATCCACTGTATAAGACCTAAGACTAACTTATAACACTTCAAAATGCATGCAGTAAAATGAAAAACTCATTAATCAATCACTTAATTCAATAAGATGAAAGATTAACGGGTGCATGTCATCCATGATCAAAGATCAAATATGATCATCACTTGATAGGGTAATTTTGATTTTAAATAAAATTTCAACTCATTTCCAGAAAAAAAATCTTGGAAAGGTCATGTTTTGCCTTTTGACAACAAAAGCATGTACCAATTAAGCACGTAATTAAGTAAGTATCAGGCATTAGTTAATTAATTAATATCACCATCTAACTAACCAAACCAATATGCAGCAGGCTTTCCTAAATTTTATGAAGTAATTTTCCTAATTTGAAGTTTCTTTTGAACTAGCATGATAGCCCGTACAAAGCACGGGTTATATTCGATTTCATGCATTTATATTTCATGTGATGATAATCGGTTCGTTTTTTACAATAATCTTCACATATCGATTAGTTTAAATTTTAGTAGTTGATAGTAGTTCCTCTCGACTCCAAACACATTTGAATTTCTAAAACAATAAATATTTTTTATTGTAATCTAATTCTTTAAATTTCTAAATATCGTATTAATGACATTAATCATATTTTCCAAGTTAGAGACAACAATATCGGTGTTGTTTTTGCAATTGAATTCGTGTAGTTGGGATAACAATATCTTATAATCTGTAATGAAAATAGAGAACCAGTCTAAACCACACAGGTTTACTTACTTTAAATCTTGGTCACGACATTGATAATAAACCTATTATCACTTTTATCCATATTCCTGCTTCATATTATTCCTATAACTTATTTCAAATCAACTGTTCATTGATCATGTCCTATAAGTATATTTATCTTTCTGTTGATCACCCTTCTTTCATCTTTAACAAGTTCAAATTTGTTCAATTAGTCCTCACTCCGAGTATTTCTCATTTATCTATGATAGTCTTTGATCATGTTAAATTATTTTTAGAGCATTGTGATTATGAAGAGGATGAAAGATACAATAATCACAAGTTGATGTTTTATGAGAAATTTACATTTAAATCCAATATATCACACCTATTCTGATTTTTTTAACTTAAGATCATAAATTTTTGTATTTGTGTTAAAATTTTCATAATTTGTATATTTTTTTTGTTATTAGGATGTAAATTAGCGGCTCAAAAAACGTGGTTCACATAAACAATTTTTTGTATAAATGAATTTCAATCATTATACATATTCTTGTTGTTTATCTAATATACATATTTTTATTTTAAGAAAAAAACAAATATTAATAAATATGACTCCCATCTACTTCAATGATTATTGATGTCAATATAATTCTATTTGTTCATAGGGTTAGTCGGTGTTAAGTTGTGAACTTATATCCATCCTTTTATAGAGAAGAATAGCTATCTTCCATCAGAATTTATTCATTTTATACACGAGTTAATTTAAGTTCTGATAACTCATTGACTCATCTAGTATCTAAATATACCCTTCATTTATAAGTTTACTATATGGAAACTTTATTACATCCAAAAATAAATATATCAAATGTCACATTTAGTAAAGACTTATGATACATGTATCGGGTGCACTCAATGTGTCCGAACCTGCCCCACCGACGTATTACAAATGATACCCTGAGACGGGATATAAAACTAAATAAATTGTTTCTGCTCCAAAACAGAATATTGTGTTGGTTGTAAGAGATGTGAATCCGCTTGTCCAACCTATTTCTTGAGCGTTCGGGTTTCTTTATGGAATGAAACAACTCATAGTATGGGTCTAGCTTATTGATATGTTACTGAAAACTCTACTTGAATCCATTTGATTTTTTTTATCCACCGTGCTTGAAAAATATATGTTATTTTGAGCACGGGTTTTTCTGGTACAAGCGTATCTTGTCTGTACCACGAATTTTTTTCCTTGGTTAACAATTATTGTAAATTTTCCAATATTCGCACCCTCAAAAATAATTTTTTGTATAAATAAATTTTAATCATTCTACATATTCATGTTGTTTCTATAATATACACATTTTTATTTTAAGAAAAAGACAAATATTAATAAATATGACTCTCATATACTACAATTATTATATATGTGAATATAATTTTATTTGTTAATAGAGTTTGTCGGTGTTAAACTGATATATGTATAATTTATTAAATGGGTTTAAATGCTCATGCTAAAGAGATGTAGTTAATGATTTTAGAAAATTGTGCAAAAAATTATGTTGGTGTAATGGTTGTATCCTTCAACATAATCTTTCTTGTTTTATGAGGATAGGTATAATAGATTTGTTCTTTCAAGGAGCCTTTCTTGAACCTTCAAATATCTGTTGAGCTATAAACGAAATTACTAGAAATCACTCAGTCATATTAAAGAAGACGAAAATAATCACTCAAAGATAATCAGACGAGTGCAAGGTATATCAATTTATTTTTTTGGTATTCGTGATAATATATCTTTTTCCTGATGTACATAGTACACATCTGCATATGATATATCCAAGCTCCTTCATCTTTTACATAATTAAACAGATCTACCTATGTAACATACATTAGCTATAATGTTAAAATTTCCATGAGCCTATATATAACAAGTATCTGTTTAGATCAGTACCGACTAGTTCCAGGTCCTGCGTTCTAACGCTTGACTTGAGCTATGACGCCCATGCAGAATACACAGCAAAAATTTATATTGTACATTATAATATCCTAAGAACTGATAAACTGATTAATCCCAACACTTTCTTCCTGTCCTATCGAGAGTACTGGATTATCTTCAAATTGTATATAAATTTACTAATTTCAAATTACCTGCATCTTTCTCAGCCTGATAAATAAATGCATGGAGCCGAGGTAACTGTTTAAGTCACAAGTAGGAAACCGGAATGACTATTTATGATAGGCATAGAAGTGAAATATGTTCATGAAAGAATTTTTGAGGCGGATAAAGAATCCCACTAATCCACGGCTGTTTTGTACCTTCTGCTAGTGATCTGACCACTTTGATCTTTCTTTTCTGGCATAGTGTTTAGGAATATTTGCGGTCGTAGCCACAGTTTCCACAGGGTATGGAGGTCATGTTTTGATGATATCAACATATGTATCATCAATAGCTTCTAGGAACATCAATATCTTTACTCACATGTAGAGTAATCAGCTTTCTTCCGGATGAAAATTTTCATGCTTTCATACTTACTTCCAGACATCTTGACCTTTTCAAATTAACAGTTAATTTTACCGCTCTGATACCACTTGTTGCCCAGTAAAGTAATTGTTTAAGGGGAGTTGAATATAATTACTAAACAAATCGATGTATTATGAACGTAAAGTAAGAACAGATGAATCAAATCACAGTTTATATTTATCTTTATGAAGATATGTTATAGTGTAATTCTACCACTTTCTGTATATATCAACTATAATTCTATAAATCAACACCTTTTAATTTATCTCGCAGTTCTGACTTGTCATCCAAGTCATTTTCAACGAATAACCTGATCAACGGAGATATGCTATAGCTTTGACGGATATTCATATATAGACATCAACGGATGATTGAATAGATTGTCAATGGATGATAATAAAGCTTTCAACGAATAATCATATCCTAACAATTGATCATATCCTGATTTCTGTGTCAAATCCTGACGCCTTGATAAATCCTCATTCATGACGTAGACTATTCCTAACAAATAATTAAATCAAGAAATCTGTGGGTTTTACCTTTCTGCCTATGTGAATGCTTCAAAATGGAATCGACAAGAAAGAAAATTTTTACTCTACCGTGCATATTCTGCTCTTTATCCAACTTCTCTATTATAAGTTTAGTAACCTGCACACAACAATATTTATCATCAAAGTAGGTAATTTCAAATTTACCTACTATATAAAATTAAAAACTATTCCAACTACATGCACTTGTGATTAAAGGAAGTAACCCTATATATTTAATCAAATTAATATGGACATATACCGAAATATTGATATTAAGTAAGTTTCCACATTAACACTTTTATTAAATCACAAAATTCAGTTTATTCTTAAAGATGATAGGATATTTAAAACATATGAGCTTTAACATTGTTTATGGCCAATCAAGAAATAAATATTTAACAAAATATTTAAATGTCGGTGCAAAAATATAATATTGCAAACCTCATGGGAAATCCCAATATATAAAGTCTGATGGTGTAAAAGTATGCAACAATTTAACATGCAGAGCAATAAAGCCTCAATTTTGTAAAGATACATCTGTGCTTTGGGACAATAGACTTGGTCATGCTCCTACAGCTAAGATGAAAATTAGTAGACATGGTATATGAAAAGAACAAACCACAGCTGGCCATGCGGGGTAGTGAGCAGTCTTCACCAGAACTAGATCTCCATGCTTGAAGTATTGACTTCTTTTATTATGATCTGCTTGATACATGAACATGTCTGATAGGAGCCATTTTTTAATTGCACTAGGGATAGAGAGAAATGTAATCAAGTGACTATTTGTGAATAAAAAGTGATTGAGAGATTTGTAAGATGTGTATTTTATGTATAGAGAGAGATAGAGTTATATATATATATATATTTAGGAAATTGATATATATATATATGGGGCGAGTTCTATGGAGTCCACCTTTTTATCGGAGTCCTCGGAGTCCATCTACGTTCTGCAAATAAAATATATTGTAAAACGTGTTATTTTGCAAAACATGTTACACAAATAGCATAACTTCAACAAAATCATGCAAATCTCATATATTTACGGTACAATATGTATGTTCTGCAATATGTTCTGCAACATGAACATTTATGTTCTGCAAACTAAACATGTTTTGTAGAATATATATTTTTGCAATGTGCTGCTTGTAAAATGTATGCAATCTACAAGATTTTTGATAGAATAGTGATGTTTGTCGAAAAATAATATGTTTTGCAATATTTTAAGCTATATTTTACTTGCAGAACATATATGGACTCCGAGGACTCCAATTCAAGGTGGACTCCATAGAACTTTACTCTATATATATATATACACACACATATACGCCCAATGAAAGATTAAGGAAAAGAGGACTAAGGTACATTATAAATATATTGGAATGATCAAATATAAATTAAAATTAAACCAATCTAATCTAATGGTCCCCTAAATCACCCCACCCAACTACTCTGCACCCTCTCACACCTAATTTCACTTTTCCCCTCTGTTTTTTAATTTGATAGGTTGCCACATAGACACACTATTAGTTACTATTCTTCTTTCACATTCTAGTTTTTCTTTCTATAAATATGTAAATATTAAATAAAATATTGGATACGAGTTGAAAGCTCAAATAGTTTATTTAGTTTTTGATTTTTTATAATTTGTGATTGTAACATTTCGAGTTTCAATAACAATATTTTTAAAATAAAGTAAAGTTCTATGGAGTCCACCTTTAATTGGAGTGCTCGGAGTCCATATATGTTCTGCAAGTAAAATATAGCTTAAAATATTGCAAAACATATTATTTTTCGACAAACATCACTATTCTATCAAAAATCTTGTAGATTGCATACATTTTACAAGCAGAACATTGCAAAAATATATATCCTACAAAACATGTTTAGTTTGCAGAACATAGATGTTCATGTTGCAGAACATATTGCAGAACATACATATTGTACCGTAAATATATGAGATTTGCATGATTTTGTTGAAGTTATGCTATTTGTGTAACATGTTTTGCAAAATAACACGTTTTACAATATATTTTATTTGCAGAACGTAGATGGACTCCGAGGACTCCGATAAAAAGGTGGACTCCATAGAACTCAGCCCTTTTAAAATATATCTCGAATTTTAATTTATTTTGGTAACATCACATGCGCGTGTGTAAAAAAAAATATTGATCCCTTATAATTATCTTTATATGTAGTAACAAAATTTTAAATAACGACCTTAGCATTTTATTGAATTAATAGCAAATCGATCATTTGGAATTTCAATTTTTTTTAAAATAGTCATATTTTTTTCATAAATTTTAATACACATGAACTTTTATAAATAACAACCCAGTCCCTTTAAGTTTGTAAAAATTATTAGATAATAACTCGTAATTTATTTCAAATCAATTCGTAAAATATGGAGAATCATTCTTGCCCAACCCATGTGGTTTTCGATCTCTTTCATGCATTAAAACATGTTTGAACACATAAAGCCTAAAGTATAGGTATAAAAATATAATGAGGTGCGTCTTAAAATTTAATGTGATTTTAACAGATAAAGCCTATGGTAGAGATTTAAAAATATAATGACATACGTCTTAAAATTGAACCTGATTCTTCCATTACAAAAACTCGAATATTACATCTTAAATAAATGACTAATTTTAATATTTTTCAAGTTAATGTGGCTTGATATGACAAACTAGAAGTGCTTAAAAAAATTAGAAAGTTGAATTGGAAAAAGAAAGTAGAACATGGACAAAAATGGAGCATTCTTGAAATCATTACATGACAACTTCAGTATTGTCTTATACAATTGGAGATTGTAAAAATACCAAGTGGATAATAATTTTAATCGAAATTGAGTGTGTTCAAAATAATATATGCATGATCATGATCAAGTTGGGAAAGTTAAAGATATTAAGGATAATATTGGTGGTAATCGAAGAATGGGAATATCAACAAACTATCAACAAATCATGTGGCAACCTCGTTACTTTGAGGTTATTGAAAAATGTAAAGGAGTACACGCTGAGGATGATCATATCATGTCTATCATTTGTTGCACCTTCTTTGGATGAATTACTAAATTTTCAAAGTTCTTTGCATCTAGTGCAAGAGTTTTTAGCATTTAATTAATTTGAGGTGCATAGTTCTTCCCTTCTACAAAAAATTTGGACTAATAAGTTATATATCTAATACAGCAACCTGCACTTCCATGAAATATTTTATTCCATCTAGACTAAAATATGGCAATTTCTTTGAAGAATTGTGGGTTCCATAATCGAATTTTATGTAAGTTGTTCCATGTAATGATTCACCACATTAATGCTAGCATTCTTTATTCTACGTGCATTTCTCAAGGTCAGGTTTCTTTATTAAATGGCTTAATGACCTTTTGACCCTTAAAGTATGGGCCAATATACCTGCAAGTCCCAAAAGTATAAAGTCGTACCCTTTGACCCCTAAAATATTAAATATCGTTCCCTTTAGCCCTTTTCATAATTAAAATGACATATCGGACTAAACCAGAGGGTAAAACAGTCTTTATTGTAAAAAAAGATAAAAGGAACGATACCTAATACTATAAGGGTTAAAAGGTCTGGAAAATCGGCTTTTACTAAAATTGTTCCCTACTAATCAGTTGTTGATCCACAACTCTGTCTTTTGGTTTATTGTGATGGCCACCTGACTCCCAAATGGCCACCCGACTCCCAAAGCTCACATATATTACACTTCTCGGTAGTTGTGCATCGAGCCAAGTTAAGCAGCTCATGTCTTCTTTCCAAAGACTATTTGTGGAATGAGCATGTGGAGACTTTATGGATGCTGCAAGTTTTGTGTTGTAGATTGAATGTAGAGGACCAATAACATAAAAGTTACCCAAGAACGGGAGGCCAATTGGCCCAGGTGAAAGCTTTGTTCTAGCATATAAACCAAGAAGATATTGTACATAGATCAAGAAAAATAAAGAGAATGTTAATAAGACATAAGGTTCCATTTCTGTTGAGTGCCCATTACCCAAACACCTCAATCTCTACCTCTTATACCACCAGTACTAGCTTGTCGTTAACTAACCATAATGTGACGTGCATGTTTTGTGCATGCAACCTGTAGTTTTGTCTTCGGCACTTCAGCTGAGATTCCTTTCGAGAGAAGTAGGTTCCCAAATGATGACAACGGATACAATTGTTGTCTTTTGGTTATATCATTTGAATAGCATCATGTGTCAATAAACACTGCCTAATGACAATGATCGCAAGTTCTCTCTGTGAAGTGAGAGACGAGAATACATATATCACAATTGAGCGAACATAATACATATATCACACTATGAAGTGTACAAAATAGCTCGTACAAAGCATATCTAACCCTCTATACAATGATCGAACATGACGGACTAAAGACTGTAACCTTAGTATATAAGATCAATCTGGACAGCCTATGAGGCTTCTCCTCAATCCTGCGGGTAACAACATACACTAATATAGCAGCTCCTCCTAAACTGTGACAAATCAAACATATCTTATAGGGTTGTTCACTGCTAGTTTGTTCTTCCTCTGTTTTAAGTGAAATTGGTGTGCAGTAATTTGTCCTTTGCTGTCTGACAAAAAAAAAGTATCTTTGTTATTTCATATCTAGTTTTTCACAGCTAGTTAACTGAAGATATAATAATAAAATACCAGTTTGCAATTAGAAAACCATCTGACGTAGGACGTAAAGGAGGAGATTCCCGTGAAAAGATCAAGTACAACCTTTTCAACCTTGTATCCGTCGCTTGTTATGTTGGAAATACACATTTTTAATTTCTTGCAGGTCATGACATTTTGTTAAAGTTTTATACTTACTTAAAGCAACTCAGAGTGTCTCAAATTATGCAAATTTATCCTACTTCTGCAGATGCTCATTGAGCAATGCAGTAGACGGATAAGATAGGCTGCTATAAGAGGGCTGACGGGTTTGGCAGCTGAGCATAAAGCAAACATTTGATATTTGCAATTTTGGTTTGTGAGTAGATACGGACATCTATATTTTGTTATGGGAAGCACTTATGTTTAATCTTTTTCTCCAGGTGGAAGGTAAAACTACAAACCTATTCAGTTAATAGATATTTTGGACACTAGATGATAGAGACGTTTGACACTAATGCATCAAATATCTATCATTAAAATTAATTTTAAGGTTTGACACTCAGCTCTTTTCACTTCATGAATCTTCTCTATCAAAGCTAGTATATCCTTCATACGGTTCCTTCTAGCCGCTATAGTATCAAATATCGTTCCTTTTAGCCCTTTTTTACAATAAAGACTGTTTTACCCTCCGATTTAGTCTGATATATCGTTTTAATCACGAAAATGGCTAAAGCGAATGATATTTAATACTCTGGGGGTCAAAGGGTACGACTCCATACTTTTGGGGCTGGTAGGTACATTGGCCCATACTTTTGATGCCTGCTTCAAACTGATTTTTTTGTTTAAATGGTTTATTTAGAGTTACAAAGGTTACGTTCTTTAACCTCTATATGAAATTCCATATAATTTGAATTTCTGCATCGTATAATTTCTGGTGATAAGATTAGTTAAAAATCTAAAGAATACAAGTTGGGATGTACAGAGGTGCTAAAAGAAGAAATGTTGTAGTACAGGCTTTACGTGTACTTTTTGTATATTGCATAGTACATGCTAATGAGGCTATTTAGAGAATATAATCTTTTAGCCCAGTTTTCTCTCCGTTGTTCGTTGCACCCGATCCTTCCTAAAACTGGTCGGATTTTTTTAACTTCCCACCTTTCTTTTTCTCAAACACCCAACTAACCTCAACCGTTTCAGAACGTGAATGACAGAGGTATGAAGATGTCTAATTTTGTTGATTCATTTGGGACCTTGCAGTTTCTATTCTTCGTGTGTGCCTTGTATGGAGGCACACAGGCTAGTCCCACAGCATCTCATTTTGCTTAATTGTAGAAGTACATCTACTTTTCTCTGCTTATTATATTTTTGTTCTTTCACCTCACCTAAAATAACTTCTTTTTATATTCTTCAGCGTCCAGATTCTACTTCAAATTCTGGTCAACCGCCGACTAGGGTGGGACTGACAAAGTCACTCTAGTCTAAATGAATAACATCACTCTTGAAATTGATCTAATTCAACACACCATTTTGCAATTATGGCATCCTCGTAACATAAGCTGGAATCAAAAAACCTAATGGCATCGACTTTGGTTAATAGAAGATTGTTAATAAATAATTTAAGCACAAAAGTTGGGAGATAATGGAGAGTCTGCAAAGATAACATAATAGATTGAGTAGGGTCGACATAGTTTATATATGTGACATTAATAACACAGGCAATAATAATATTTTCGTACTACACATGTGTCCGATTATGTGTATAAGTGAAAAGTAACTAGTAACAACTCAAGATATGGATACCTCTTTATCTCCATCTATTATATTTGAAGCCAATTTACAAGACATGGAAATTAATTCACAAGGCTTTAACTTATTCACAGATACATAAGATACATAAGATAGATAGGGAAAGAACAATTTTATGTGAATATAACCAAAAAAATCTTGATTAACTATACTACAACAGAAATTTACAATATGATTTTGAATAGGCAAATATTTTTTCCAAATGTGTATTCTATCGGGTGGCAAGTTTAGTTCTCAAAAAGAATTTCTAAAATAGGAGAACAATGGTTAGAAGTGGAAGAGATGAGCAGATGAATTCAAATAGACTTAAAAGATAGTAGAGCGTACGTGAGGATTGGAGAAGACTATAGAGTGTAGACCGTAGATGTGGAGGTTAATTGTAAGAGCCATGTGTTAAGTGCTCCAAAAAAAGACTTAACAAAGATAAATGCTATTTCCACATGAACTTTCATAAATAACAACATAGACCCTCAAGTTTATAAATATTACTAAATAGTAACATGTAATTTGCTTCACATCAATCCGACAAATATGTATAATCTTTCTTGTCCATTCTCTATAGCTTTCAATCTATTTCATACATTAAAACATGTCTGAACACATGAAGTCTAAGTAGATATATACAAATATAATGACATACGTCTTAAAATTGAGCGGGATTATAAAGACTATGAATGTTACAGCTTAAAAAAATGATAAATTTGAGTATTTTATTAAGTTAATGTGGCCTAATATGACAAACGAGAAGTATTCAAAAAATAAAAAGTTGAATTGGAATAGAAAGCAAAACATGGACGAAAATGGAGCCTTCTTTAAATCATTACATAACAACTTCAATATTTTCTCCTCGTATATCATGAGTTCAATATTTTCAAATACAAGATTATATGAATATCTAATTGTATATGTGTAGTTATCAATCTTAATATCATGCCTGTGTTATGAGTTTTAAATCATGGTTAGTTTGTTTTTCTAAAAGTACAAATAATTATGCATTATCTGGGCAGGAAAGTGTTAAAAGTCTTTCTTTTTTTTCCGGAAAAATGTGCTACGATTTTATAAGCAAATACAACTGTAGTAAGAATCCCCTCCGGAAATTCTATTCATCCTGACGTCATTTAACTTCTTTTACATGTATGCATTTCCTAAATCATTCCTCTAAAAACATGGTTTGCGAGACCCGGGAAACAATCTGCACAAATATTTTGCTTTTTAGGTCAATTGGCAAATGCAAACTGGCCAAAACTGCATATATACTTAGTTTCATTCTTACATGGCTTTGAAAAAAAATATTATACAATTTCAGGTTTATTTTTAATATCTTCTCATAACCTCATCTTTTCAACAAAGAAAATTTCTTCTTGATGGTGCACACTAGATTTGAACACTCTAGAGTTGCTTACAAAGAATGGACAAGGTATCTTCCCGTTTGATCAGGACGGCCTCCAAAAGTAACTAAATGTTGGACGCGATATTAATGGCTGACACCATGGCCCTGCAAAAAAAAAAATATTTTCAATCGATTTACAAAAATTTGAAGACTTAGATTATTAAATCATATGAGCAATAAAGATCTTGGTTACATTGAGTATCACCCATAATAGGAGGTGGTGCTCTCTGGATATGTGAAGAATATCGAATAGGATCCTCAATAGGAAAAGGTGGTAGTGGAGTGGGGCATGACGGAGGATTAGGTGGAAGTTGGGGCTTTGGTGAAAGAGGCAAAGGGGGAGGGGGAGGAGGAGAATCAGGTGGTGATGGTGGTGACAAAGGGGGAGGAGGAGGATGAGGAGGAGAATCAGGTGGTAATGGTGGTAAGTTCCTTTCCCTTCCATCTGAACCGTTCTCGTGAGCAGAATTTTCCTTTTCATCCTTGTGGTTGACCGAGACATCCTTCATTTTGAGCTCCTGATTGCACAATATCTTATGGATTTCATCTTCTTCAGCAGACATGTGTGAAAGCAAATGGCCAAGGACAGCAACATTGCTGTGTGAAAAACTAAGAATGAGTAACTAAGAATGTAAGACTCAGTGAAATTTGAGGTTGATGTTAAAACCCAACACCGGTTGACAAAAACCAAGCACATGTATATCTTTTCACAAAATTCAACTTTCCTAACAGGGCTGATTGGCATACTTGGAAATTATATGGCTCATAAGAAAAATTCTTTTGAAATTTTAATTTGAAGATAATCAAAGGATTAAATTAAATATTTTAAGATTGTTAAAAATTTAAGCCCAAAATAAAAAATATTGAGGTTATCCAGATCTAAAAAACAAAAAACGCATCTTATGAATGAAAGAAGAGTTACTACACTTCGTATGGAAAGGAACTGTAATGGGTAAAATAGTCCATAATTAATTAAAAATTGTGTTATTTTTTGTGGTGAATGTATCTAATTTCACTTTTAAGCTATGAGAACAAGTTAGTAGTTAAATAACTGCCAATAAAAATTATGCCAATTAGGAAGGAGATATATGTTAAAAGTTTCTTGTAATTGACCTTGGAAAAACATTAGATAAGAAACAAATGTGTAATGAATGTAACAAAACAGGCTACATGATCTCAATATTAATAATTTCTGACCTCCCATATTCTTCGATAATGCCATCAGTCGATCTTGATTGAATTACATATATGTCTTCTTGAGATGAATTTCTGATTAAATGCTCTATATGGTCAACGTAAGGCTGAAGATGTGATTTTGGTATAATCTTCCTTTTAATCCATAATCGCAGAATCTGTAGTTATAGATTGTACTTAAAAGAAGGTTATGGAAACGTGCAATGTTAAAAAATCATTCAAGTGATCATATCTGTAAATGATACCTTAGCACACTGCTTATGATTCTCTCCGGGGTGAGCCCCTGACGGAGCAGCAGCTCCTAACAGCCGAGGCAACTGATCTTGCACGACTGTAACCAAACAAGCTCCGGCAAAGTCTACAAAATTTTAAGAAAAAATTGAGTCATTTGTACTGATCATGCTCTTCATAAACCACGCCAGGCAATATCTTACAATTACATTGAATCTGGATAGATGCTAATATAGAGAAGAAACAATCATAACAACCACTAATGCAAAGAAGTGAAGCAAATAAAAGTTTGAAAGTGGAGTAAATATAATAATGAAATCCACAAATCTGGGGTTTTTACCTTTCTGCCTATGTGAATGCTTCATAATGGAATCCACAAGAAAGAAAAATTTTACTCTTCCATGCATATTCTGCTCTGTTTCCAACTTCTCTATTATAAGTTGAATAACCTGCACACAACAATATTTATCATCAAAGCACGAAATTACAAATTTACCTACTATAATAAAATTAAAAACTAATCCAACTACATGCACTTGTGATTAAAGAAAGTAACCCTATATATTTAATCAAATTAGTATATAAACATCTACTGAAAGATTGACATTAATTATGTTTCCACATGAACACTTTTAGTAAATCACAAAATTCAGTTTATTCTTAAAGAAAAAAATATATGAGCTTTAACATTGTTTATGGTCAATAAAGAAAAAAATATTTAACAAAATATTTGAATGCTGGTGCAAAAACACAATATTACCAACCTCATGGGCAATTCCATTTTTAGCACAATCAGATGCAAGACGCGTTGCCCGATGTATACAGTCTTTTGACTCTGAGAGTATCTCCAATATACCTCTGAATGCGTCACGAGCAACAATTCCCTCAGTACTGATAGAGCCCCGAGTAGACACATTATCCCTTGGTTGAACAGGGGAACCAATTTTAGGAGTTCTAGACACATTTTGAGGTATGATTTGAGAAGGAACTCTTATCAATTTCTTCTCCTTAGCAAGTGCAACTAGATGTCTTATAGATGGAATAGAGTCCTCGTTGTTTGATTCTGACAATGCACTTGTTTTGCTCCCTGGAACACCTTTGTTTTCTGTTTCGAGCCTATGCAAGGAGAGCAACATAAGAAAGTATATCAGGGAAATTATAGTATGCTTACTATTAGGATTAGCAAAAAAAAATGGGCTCATACCTTTTACTCACTTGGTTAGCTTCTAGTGATGATTTCCGCCTTTTTTCGAATAACTCCCTAATTTCTTTAACCGCTGTAGCGAAATATTTAGCTACATTCGATTTTCCTCGAGGTCTAATCTTGACATCACCCGTAAATAAATGGATGTCATTAGGTTCAACGAAAGCTCTGTTAAAAACAAAATAATTGAAGAAACCTAATTTAGTAAATTTACTTCCAAAAAATAAAATAAGAAACCATACTTCATGTTGAATGTCAGGTCTTAATATAAAGATAACACGACATACAAAAAAATACTTAAACTAACACAATTTTAAAGAAAGACAATGAGAGATACATAGCAATACTACTTGAAAATTTCATGACCAAAAACTATAGCATCATTGCATTCAAGCATTCCTATTCACCAAATGTACAATTCATAAAAAAATGAGTAGTTTACATTTAAAATTCATATTTACATAGACAATTCATGAATTTTGTTTGATTAGCATTTTTATTCTTGTGACATTAACATATGTACCTCGATGTGAAAGACAATAATTTTACATTCATTTTCAATTGTATTTATTCAACCTTGTAAATAGAAAAATATTGGTATATTATCACTTAATCAAGATTAATCAAGATTATAAAAACGATAATGCTCAATTATTATCTACTGCAAGTTTAAACAAGCCTTACCATTTTAAGCTTATATAAGTAATTCGGAAAAAGATTTTACCATAATGAGGATCTTAATCCAATAAAGTTAATTACTGTATCCTTGCTTCCAAATAGTAGAGGTAATATTTAACCCCATTCATACAAAAACTTAGCAGATTTTCTTTAACATATATTATTTATCAATATAAACTTCACACAAAATTTTTATATTATTGAGAAAAAGAATGTGTTAGCATGTTTTAAGAACCTAAACATTGAGGGGAAGAATGAAGTCTAAAATAAAGTGGGGATTCTCTTTTTGTCAACCTTCAATATACACTTTTAATGTGCAATGGGTGGGAAATATTACATGCACATAAATAATGCACAAATGTGTTATCTCACCACCTCTTTTATGAATTATAACTACTAAATAAAATTTTTATAATACAAAAATACTCAATAGTCCTATAAAAGACATCATACACTCTTAGACTACTTCAAGATATACAACAGTTCTATTTTGGCCTATTATTTTTTATAGCATGACTTAATAATCAAGTTTTTTTGTTGTTTTGAGACTTCTGCAATGTGTAAATTATTTCATTTAGTGGGCTAGTCTAGAAATGGAACATTAGAGTGGTATATAGGTAGGCATTATTCGGTTGACAAACACAAATATTTTTATTTTTAAATTTTTTCCTACTGTAATTCGATCTTAAGTCTAAAAACTTGGCATGGAGTTAGGATTTAGCCCCTTCATATTGTCAAATTTATAAACGTGAATTTATCATAAACATATAGCCAAATTGGGAGTTTAATAGGAAAATTCACATGTAAGTATAATTTTTTGATAGAACAAGAAAATTTCTTTTGTATAGAATTTATATATTTAGATCTAACACATCCACGTGCACACACATATTTTACAATCCAGCTATCTAAGATGATCTAACAATGCCTATGGTATCGTCAATGATTGTATCATGAACTATTAACTCATGTCAGTTTTCCCTGAATCCTCAAAGGATCCATAAATCTCTACATATTTAGTAAGATGCCCTTCACAAATTTGATTTTCGTACCATTGACATTGGTTAACTAATATAAGGAATTGAGAAGAAGCTTACTGTTCATGTGTCCCAAATAACTGTACACAATATCTCCATTTATCTGTAGTTTTTCGAAAATCTTCAGCCCTGGCTATCTGGAAAGTTCAAGACAATTATACATAAGAATATGTGATAGGTTCCACTTAAAAATATATTAACATCAAAGCCTTGTATGAATTTACTTATATTTAATTATTTATAGTGAGCATAATATTTTTTCTATTAAGTAAATTATATATACCTTAAACCATAAAATAAAACTAATATATATGAGATTATTATATGTATTGCTCATTTATGTGGAATTAAAATACGATATATATTAAACAGGTATTTTAGTATACTATTATTATGGAAAAAATAAAAATAAATAAACAGTGTAGGTAATACTTTATAAACATATTTAATAATATAATACAGAAACCCATTTTATACCGAAAAAAATATAATTCCATTTTATCTATTTAAATTTTACAACAGTGTATTACTTGAACGTCTCTTGATATTTTAGACATATATTCCCCTGTGAATTTTTAAATTTTAGGAAATTAATATTAGAATCAGTGCTTAGATGTTATATTAATAATGTAGATTTATATTCTTATATCATTAATATTTTATAATATTTACCTTTTAAATCTTTTAAGAAAATATTTTTAACACAAAGATACTATTTTCATTGTGTGAAAGCATCTTTTATATGCACCAATATGTCAAAAAGCTCCTTTTTATAAAAAAAGTAATTGGGGGAATAAAGGATAAACACCAAGTACTACATTTACAAAATAAAAGGCCCTTATATTTGGTACATATCTTTATTAGACTATTGGTTTAGTGTTGTTTTTATGTATAAAGTGAAAATGAAGCAATTGAGGCCCAAAATTAGTCTTAAAGACAAACATAACCAGCCTCATTCACCGCTATCTCATGATTTCAAGTCCTCTTATACAGATTTTAGCATAATTTACCCTAAGAAAATGAGGATAGCAAGGTGTATGGCATATAAAATTGATTGTCCAATACAAGTAAAAGTGCAAGTAAGATAATTGGACTAGAAAATTAGTAGACATGGTATATGAAAAGAACAAACCACAGCTGGCCATGCGGGGTAGTCAGCAGTCTTCACCAGAACTAGATCTCCATGCTTGAAGTATTGACTTCTTTTATTATGAGATCTGCTGCTTGATCCATGAACATGTCTGATAGGAGCCATTTTTTAATTGCAGTAGGGATAGAGAGAAATGTAATCAAGTGACTATTTGTGAATAAAAAATGATTGAGAGATTTGTAAGATGTGTATTTTATGTATAGAGAGAGATAGAGTTATATATATATATATATAGGAAATTGATATATATATATATACACACATATACGCGGAATGAAAGATTAAGAAAAAAAGGGCTAAGGTACATTATATATATACGAGAATGATCAAATATAAATTAAAATTAAACCAATCAAATATAATGGTCCCCTAAATCACCCCACTCAATTACTCTGCACCCACTCACACCTAATTTCAGCTTTTCCCCTCCGTTTTTTAATTTGATTTTTCCCGTCAAACCGTAAGTTTGTTTTAAAATCCGATTTCATTGTATTTTTATACATCTCTTAACGATCGATTTGCATAGCATATGTGTTATATTTCGAATTAATTTTTTAAAAAAATATATGGTTTCTGGTTACTATTCTAAATTGATTTCTATTTGAGTAACCCCTTGATATATACACACACATATAAGCCAAGTTATAGATTCAAAAAAAGATGTACACTTGTCATCACTTGATGCGGCCTTAGTATGTGTAAGATTGGTAGGTTGCCACATAGACACAATATTAGTTACTATTCTTCTTTCACATTCTATTTTTTCTTTCTATATATATGTAAATATTAAATAAAATATTGGATCCGAGTTGAAAGCTCAAATAGTTTATTTAGTTTTTGATTTTTTTATAATTTTTGATTGTAACATTTCAAGTTTCAATAACAATGTTTTTAAAATATATCTCAATTTTAATTTATTTGGTAACATCACATGCGGGTGTTTTAAAAAAAATATTGATTCCTTATAATTATCTTTATATGCAGTAACAAAATTTTAAATAACGACCTTATTATTTTATTTAATTAATAGCAAATCGATCATTTGGAATTACAAATTTTTTTAAAATAGTCATAATTTTTCATAAATTTTAATACACATGAACTTTTATAAATAACAACCCAGTCCATTTAAGTTTGTAAAAATTACTAGATAATAACTCGTAATTTATTTCAAATCAATTCGTAAAATATGGAGAATCTTTCTTGCCCAACCCAGTTGGTTTTCGATCTGTTTCATGCATTAAAACATGTTTGAACACATAAAGCCTAAAGTATTGGTATAAAAATATAATGACGTGCGTCTTAAAATTTAATGTGATTATAAGAGATAAAGCCTAAGGTAGAGATTTATAAATATAATGACATACGTCTTAAAATTGAACGTGATTCTTCCATTACAAAAGCTCGAATATTACATCTTAAATAAATGACTAATTTGAATATTTTTCAAGTTAATGTGGCTTGATATGACAAACTAGAAGTGTTTAAAAAAATTAGAAAGTTGAATTGGAAAAAGAAAGTAGAACATGGACAAAAATGGAGCATTCTTGAAATCATTACATGACAACTTCAGTATTGTCTTTACAATTGGAGATTATAAAAACACCAAGTGGATAATAATTTTAATCGCAATTGAGTGTGTTGAAAATAATATATGCATGATCAAGTTGGGAAAGTTAAAAATATTAAGGATAATACTGGTCTTAATCGAAGAATGGGAATATCAATAAACTATCAACAAATCATGTGGCAACCTCGTTACTTTAAGGTTATTGAAAAATGTAAAGGAGTACACGCTGAGGATGATCATATCAAGTCTATCATTTGTTGCATCTTCTTTGGATGAATTACTAAATTTTCAAAGTTCTTTGCATCTAGTGCAAGAGTTTTTAGCATTTAATTAATTTGAACTGATAAATATATATATAATACAACAACCTGCATAGTTCTTCCCTTCTACAAAATTTTTGGACTAATAAATTATATATATAATACAGCAACCTGCACTTCCATGAAATATTTTATTCCATCTAGACTAAAATATGGCAATTTCTTTGAAGAATTGTGGGTTCCATAATCGAATTTTTATGTAAGTTATTCGATGTAATGATTTACCACATTAATGCTAGCATTCTTTATTCTACGTGCATTTCTCAAGGTCAGGTTTCTTTCTTAAATGGCTTAATGACCTTTTGGCCCTTAAAGTATGGGCCAATATACCTACAAACCCCAAAAGTATAAAGTCGTACCCTTTGACCCCTAGAATATTAAATATCGTTCCCTTTAGCCCTTTTCGTGATTAAAACGACATATCGGACTAAATCAGAGGGTAAAACACTCTTTATTGTAAAAAAGGCTAAAAGGAACGATACCTAATACTATAAGGGTTAAAAGGTATGGAAAATCGGCTTTTACTAAAATTGTTCCCTACTAATCAGTTGTTGATCCACAACTCCGTCTTTTGGTCTATTGTGATGGCCACCTGACTCCCAAAGCTAACATATATTACACTTCTCGGTAGGTGTGCATTGAGCCAAGTTAAGCAGCTCATGTCTTCTTTCCAAAGACTATTTGTGGAATGAGTATGTGGAGACTTTATGGATGCTGCAAGTTTTGTGTTGTAGATTGAATGTAGACACGTAAGGTTCCTTTTCTGTTGAGTGCCCATTACCCAAACACCTCAATCTGTACTTCGTATTGAAATTCGATGGCTCGATAGATAAAATAATATTCTAACTGTCAAGGCAAATGGGACAGTCTCTTATGCAAATGGGACAGTCCCTTTACAAATGAGACAGGGTATGGGACAGTCTCAATTACACTGCAGAAAATAAATAACAGAAATAAAATGCAGAATGCTGAAAACTGAAAAGTAAAAACACCAGAAGTTTTCACTTGGTTCGGCCCCTAAACCTAGTCTATGGCCTACATCCAAGTCCCCATGCCAACTAGCATAGAGAATGTATTATATCAACTTTAATAAAAGAACTTACAATCTTTTCCTTGATTACAAATATAGCACCTGAAAGAAACCCTTTCCCAAGCTACCTTGCTACCTAGCCCACTGCTATTCCTTAGCCTTCTAGCTACCTTGCTATACTTTGAAATCAAGCTTGCCACAACCCGGCACAAAGTTGATATGAATACACAAGTATAAGAATAAACAAATTGATTACAACTCAAACTAGGTTTCTTGTTTTTCTGGATATGAATATCTCGGGTATGAAACAAGAAAATGATTTCAGATGATGAAAGATTCTCGTGAAAGTGTTAGCTACAAATCTGAAATGAAGAGTTGTATTTATAAGCAAAGTTCTAACAGATTTATTTTCAAACACAAGATAAGATTGGAAGATAAGTTTGTTTGAAAATATTTGAATAAAATTTGAACTGATCTGTTAGTACGTTTGAAAAAGATAAATCAAGTAAAGAGATAAGGCTTGAAAGATTTAAACTTGATTTATAAGATAAGGTGGTAAGTTTGTTTGAGATAAGGTTTATCCAGATAAACAAGATTTACACAAAACCCTAACAAACTTAATCCTGAGAAATAGCCACCTGGAAAATCTGAAACACTGCAATCTCTGGACTCTAAACTGCTGTCTGTTAAGTTGCAATCTGAATATCATCATAAACTCGTAGATTAACATTCTCCCCCTTTTATGATGATGACAAAGAAAGCATAAATGCTCCCCCTATCAAAAACACTAAAGGCCTGTAAAACAAAGTTAGAACCAACAGAATATATTGCAGTTTATGATATATGCAATCAATATGATAATGAGACAACTAAAGACTGAATGAGACACGAGATCAATATGCATAAAAGAAACAGTCTCAATCAATAAATACTTAAAACATAACAACCCATAACAACCCATCCCTAAACCAGGATGTCCAGTTGCAATCTAAACAGAATCCAGAATAACGATTAAACACATAAAGCACATTCAAAATCAAAGTTCAAAACCAACACAATCAACAATCAAAGTCTTAAAAAACCCAAACAACACAACCAACGTCTTAAAAACACACCCATCAAAGAAACCAAAATGAAACAAACGTCTTAAAAACATCTCATAATTTCTCCCCCTTCATCATAAAAGGGTCCTCTAATCAGAATCGTCATCAACATGAACTGGAGCTTTGCCTTTGCCTTTGCCTTTGCCTGAACCAGAAGCCTTGTTCTGGGATGAAGGAAACACCGGAGCTGAGCCGTACTCTGAAAATAGCTTGTCAAAAGCTTCCTGAGCTGGTGCCTTCCCGTCCCGTTCACGAAGCCATTCAAATATCTTAGCCTTGTATTCTTCTCTGGTCATACCAAAAACTGAAGGTGGAGGAATGGCAGGGAGTGGCAGAGGAGCAGTGATTTCTTCTAAAGTACAATCTCCAATCCAGTCTCTTTTCTTGTGCCAATACATCTTGCTCTTGTCTTGCATGGCTGACAACTGCTGAGATAAAAACTTAGTCTCTGACCCAAGCTTAAAAAATAACTTAACAAATTCCTTTTCCCATGCCTTAGCAGAAGAAACCATCCCTTCCTGCAGAGTCCCAAACTCAAAATCTATGGTCTTAGACAACTTGACATCAGAAGTATGCAATACAGAGAGTTTAGCATTGATATCATCCAAAGATGAACAAACATACTTCCTAAACAACTCAAAAGAAGCATTGAGAATACTAACTTCAGAAGTTAGTGATCCAAGAGTTGTGACAGAAGCAAAATGCTGATTAAGATTAGCCAAAGCAACAGAATTTTCATTTAATTTGATCAACAGAGAATTAAGAAGAGTATTGGTAGGCTGATCAAAGGGGTCTGAAGCATAATTAGGAGACTTAGGAATACCACCAACATTCCTAGAAGCATCATCAAAAACTAACTCATTGGACTTAGAAACAACTAAACCATTTAAGGTTAATACTGACAAGTCAAAGATTATGGAAATCTTATCAGACACAGAAGCAGGGGTCAAGGCACAAAAATATTCAAATACTCGAGACAAAAGACCAGGGTATGGTAAGTGCATAGAACCATGCTTGGCACAGTGACCCATATTGGATATAATCAAGGAAGCAACATTGCACTGAATCTTTTTAACAAAAACAGACATAAGAATACAATCTTGGAAAGTGACTCTATCACGACCAGATTTACGAGGCATAACATTCGTATGAAATAAACGAAACAAAACAAGAGAAACTGGGGTTAAATCATTTACCGAAGGTTTGACTGACACCGAAACAAAATTGTCTCCAATAATGACCTTGAGCTGTTCCTCGTACTGGAGACCAGGAACGTCTTGAAACGCTTGATGAGTTGTCGACGGACAAACTCCCTTGTCAGAAACACCAGTAAGCCGTGCCAGAAGATCGGCCTTAAAACAAACAGGATTCCCTTGGACTTCTGAAAACACAATATTTCCATCCAAAATACGAAGCTTGGCATAGAATTCTTTCACTAACTCGGGATAAATAATCTCCGGGGGCGACAACAATGACAAACAACCTACTGAATCAAACAAGTCCACAATACCGATTTTCTTCAGAAGATCCAGATCACACAGGCGTTCCTTCAGAATCAACTTTGACATCACTTTCGTCGAAGTAGTCTCCTTTGCATGTCGCTCAAAAGAACTATCAGACATTCCGCTTGATACTTCCGGTTCAAAATTACCGACCCGTTGACGCTTGGAACCTGAAGCCGCATCAGTTGGGGTACGTTGAGCGGTAGATCGAGAACGGGTGAAAGGAGTAGATTTACGTGCCATGGATAGAGGCGAGAAAATAGAAAAGAAATGGAGAAAGGTTTTCGATTGTGTTTGAGAGAGAGAAGATGAATAGGAAACTGAAAGGGTTAAGAAGATTAGGTTAAATGAAAAAAAATGAGAATTGAAGAGATAGAGATTGAAAAGAAGTCGAAGAGATGCAAGACAGAAGTTATGTACTGAAAGAGTGATACATGCACGAGTTTCAAGGATATGAAAAGTCTAATCAAAAGATTTACAAAATCTAATGCTATATACACGCATAATCACACGGACAAATAAAATAAAAAAAATAAAACACAAATTCAGAAGGTGAAATTAGCACGGAACCTAATAAATACACAACAAATATTCAAATATTATGACATAATTGACATATTTAAACACATAAATTACATAAAATCACGTAATAAATTACAGAGAACACATACCTAATTCACGACGCATTTTACAAAATCTATCTTCAGCTAAAGGCTTAGTGAAGATATCTGCACGCTGTTTCTCAGTAGAAATATAAATAAGCTCAATATTACCTTTAGAAACATTATCTCGTAGAAAATGGTGACGAACATCAATATGCTTAGTACGAGAATGCATAACAGGATTTTTAGAGATATTAATTGCAGAGGTATTATCACAATATATAGGAATATTTGAGTAAGAAATACCAAAATCCTGCAATGTTTGTTGCATCCACAAAATTTGAGCACAGCAACTTCCAGCTGCAATGTACTCTCCTTCAGCTGTAGAGAGAGCTACTGAAGTTTGCTTTTTACTATGCCATGCAACTAAACAATCTCCTAAAAATTCACAAGCACCACTTGTGCTTTTTCTATCAACCTGTGACCCTGCATAGTCAGCATCTGAAAAACCGATTAAGTCAAAGGAAGAGGAGCTTGGATAAAATAATCCCAAGTCACTCGTACCTTTCAAATATTTAAAAATACGTTTAACGGCATTCAAATGAGATTCTTTAGGTTGAGATTGAAAACGAGCACACAAGCATACACTATACATAATGTCAGGTCGTGAGGCAGTTAAATATAACAATGAACCAATCATACCTCGAAATTTAGTGACATCTACAAGTGTACCTTGTTCATCCTTAGTAAGCTTAACTGAAGTACTCATCGGAGTTGATTTAGGTGTGACATGATCAAGTGCAAATCTTTTGAGTAAATCCTTTATGTACTTGCCTTGGTGAATAAATATTCCTGCATGAGACTGATTAATTTGCAAACCTAGAAAGTACTGCAATTCACCCATCAAACTCATATCGAATTCCTTATGCATGCAATCAGAAAACCACTTACACAAAGATTCGTTAGAAGATCCAAATACTATATCATCAACATAAACTTGTACTAAAAGAAAGTTATCACGTTTATGAAAAATAAAGAGAGTTGGATCGAGTGTACCGCGAATGAAACCATTGTTCACAAGAAATTGACTGAGACGTTCATACCAACAGCGAGGAGACTGTCTCAATCCATAGACAGATTTCTTGAGCTTGTAAACATAGTTAGGGTACTTCTCGTGAATGAAACCTGGAGGCTGCTTCACGTAGACGTCTTCCTTGAGATAGCCATTTAGAAATGCGCTTTTGACGTCCATCTGATAGAGCTTGAACTTCTTGTGAGCTGCAAAGGCCATTAAGATTCGAATAGCTTCTAAACGAGCTACTGGAGCATATGTCTCGTCGTAATCGATTCCTTCTTGTTGGTTGTATCCCTGAGCAACCAACCGAGCTTTATTTCGAATGATATTTCCATCTTCATCTTTCTTATTCTTGAAAACCCAACGAGTTCCAATGATCTTGGCATCCTGAGGAGGTGGGACGAGTTCCCAAACATCACACCGCTCGAACTGGTTCAATTCCTCCTGCATTGCAACAGACCAGTGTTCGTCTGCAACTGCTTCTTGAGCATTCTTTGGTTCGAACTCAGCAACAAAAGCACAGAATGCACATAGATTATGAAGCCTGCTTCGAGTAGAAATCCCTTGATCTAAATCAGTGAGAAGATTATCTGGTGGATGATTCTTCACAGTCCTAGAGGACTTAGGAAGTTGAATATTACTCATTTCTTCCTCATTAGAATTGTCTGCCTGGAAATGAATAGGAGTTGTCTCATTCAAAAGAGACTGCCTCATTTCCGCTTGTGAAGATTTATCCAGAGGAGTAACATAATTCAAATTTGAAACACTATCGGGAGTCTTTGGAGAGCCAGAAGATTGATCTGAAGCTTGAGTAGATCCTGAAGAATTATCAGAAGACTGAGATGGACCTGGAGAGACTTGACTGAGTGATTTGTCAGAATGAGACTGACTCTTTTCAGAATGAGACTGTCTCATTTGGGAATGAGACGATAGATCCGCAGTGTCTTCATCAATTTGAGATATATTCCTTGAAGATTCATTGAATGAAATATTGATGGATTCTTCTACTTTGTTCTTGACAGAATTATAAATACGATAAGCTTTGCTTGTTGTAGAATATCCCAAGAAGATTCCTTCCGTAGATTTCGCATCGAACTTGCCTCGATTATTTTGAGTATCTAAAATAAAACACTTGGAACCAAATACTCGAAAATAACTAATGTTAGGAGTCCTTTTCTTAAGCAATTCATACGGAGTTTTAAGCAAAATAGGACGAATAAGCACTCTATTTAAAACATAACAGGAAGTGTGTACCGCTTCAGCCCAAAATTTTCTTGGAAGCTTACTCTCATGCAGTAGAGTTCTGGCAGTTTCCTGTAGAGTCCTGTTCTTGCGTTCTACTACTCCGTTCTGCTGAGGAGTTCGAGGAGCTGAGAATTCATGAGTGATTCCTCTTGATTTACAGAAGGTTATGAAATCCTTCTCGAATTCACCTCCATGATCACTACGAATAGTCTTGAGCTTAAATGAATACTTAGTCTCAAGGTTAGTAATAAGATCCTTGAATTCACTAAAAGCTTCATCTTTAGTACGCAAGAATAACACCCAAGTAAAACGAGAATAATCATCTACTATAACAAAAGCATAATTCTTACCTCCTAAGCTTACATACCTTTCTGGACCAAAAAGATCTAGATGAAGGAGCTGCAAAGGAACAGAAGTTGATACTTTATTCTTAGCAGTAAAGGAAGTTTTCACCTGTTTTCCAAGCTGGCAAGCTGAACAAGGTTCTATTTTCTTGTACTTCAGCTTTGGTAGACCTCGAACCAGATCATGAGAAGATATCTTCCGAAGAAGATCCATGTGAACATGGCCAAGACGTCTATGCCACAGATCTTGTTGTTCTTGAACGGTAGCTAGACAAATTTCTTCTTGCTGTTCATCAAAATCTAATACGAAAATATTTCCTTTTCTTTTGGCAACTAAAGCAAACTCGTTAGTATGAGTACCAATATAGCATACATCTTTATCGAACTTAACCTTATGACCAGCATCAGTAAGTTGACTTACACTAATAAGATTATATTTCAAACCATCAACTAAACGAACATTAGAAATGGCAAACCTGTCATTACCAATGGTGCCTTTTCCAATAATTCTGACGGTGTTTGAATCTCCAAGAGTAACTAAGCCACCTTCCTTGGCAACTAGAGATAGAAACTTGGATTTATCACCTGTCATGTGACGAGAACAACCACTGTCGATGATCCATTTATTTCGCGGAACATGGACCTTCAAACAAACCTGCAAGAATTGCTTTATCCCTTAGGTACCCACTTAAACTTGGGTCCTGGTTGGTTAGTATCACGAATCTTATATAAATGTCTATCTGATTTCTTAATCCACATCTGAACAATATTAACAGAAGTATTAGCAGATTTATATCTAGTAGACGATTTATAAGATGAGTTAGAGGAGTGGCCCTTGATACCACATAATCTAGATTCAGATGTAGGGTGGCCAGCTTTGCCACAATCTCGACATTTCTCATAAGGCATTTTATATTTCATAGGAGCTCGCTTATAACCGCCTTGAAATGCACGTTTCTTGATTGACTCACATCCTAAACCTCCTTTATCAAGAGAAGATTTTTGTTCACCAAGAAGAGCATTCAAAGTTCCTTCTCCATGAAAACATTTAGCTAAATCCTTTTCAAGCTGTTCGACTTTCTGCTTTAATTCAGGAACAAGGGGATCTGGAGCACTGTCTTCTTTAACGGTTTCTGAATCAACAGATATTGACTCTTTCTTCAAGGCTTCAAGGCTTCAAGGCATACATCCTTCATCTCAATCTCATTTTTGAGATATTGATTTTCTTCAGTAAGTTTTGAAACCCTTTCAAGCAATGATTTGTTCTCAGCAACTAGGGCTTCTTCCTTCATGGGGTCATCCATTTCACTAAGAACTTCACTTAAAGCTTGCTTTAAATAAGCATTCTTTTCTTTCAACTTCTTGACCTGGACCTGCAAATTTAAAATAGACGAAGATATATTTGAATTATACTTAATATTCTGTACCTCATCATTATCACTGAAGTCGTCCTCTAGTCCAGCAAAGCAAAGTTGAGCAACTTCATCGTCTGAATCGATCTCCACGTCAGATTCATCATCACTCCAAGTAATTAATGCCTTCTTTTTATTCTTCAGCTTGTAGCAGTCCTTTTTGAAGTGCCCTTTCTTTCCACACTCAAAACAGGTATCCTTGCTTTGATTTGTTTTACTCTCCTTGCTCGGATTAGATTTGAAGTCCTTCTTCAGAAACTGTGACTTCATAGGTCGTTTGGAAGCATTCCGTTTGGCAAGAAATTTATGAAACTTCTTTGTTAGAAGAGCAATCTCTTCATCAGAATCATCAGGAGACTCATCTGCATCTGCATTAAGTGCAAGAGTTTTCTTACGAGGAGCTTCATCTTCTTCATCATATCTACGAAGCTGATTTTCGAATTCTTCCAATTCACTGAACAGTGCTAGAGTATCCATAGTCGAAAGCAGTGTTGAATCCTGCAGAATGGTAACCTTTGGAGCAAACTTCTTTGGCATTGCTCTGAGGATTTTCCTATTTATCTCAGATTGAGGAATGATCCTTTCCAGAAGTGAGATGGAATTCATCAATGTCAGAAACCTCCCTTGAGCATCTCGCACGCTTTCATCTCTTTCCAACCTGAAACCTTCATAGTCACTCATTAGCATACTTAATTTTACTTCACGTACCTTAGATGTGCCCTCGTGGCTGACTTTGATCGTATCCCAAATCTGCTTGGCAGTAGTACATGCTGAAACTTTTCTTAATTCTGTAGCTACCATGCCATTGAGAAGTGAGTTCATAGCTTTAGCATTGGAATTCATTGCGTTTACTTCTTCGGGAGAGAGATCCTTGAGAGATTTTGGCTTTCCTTCTTTCATAGGAATTGTGAAACCATTTTCTACAGCATCCCATTCAAATGCATCACGCTGGAGAA
Organism: Apium graveolens; assembly: GCF_009905375.1. Classification (NCBI taxonomy): domain Eukaryota; kingdom Viridiplantae; phylum Streptophyta; class Magnoliopsida; order Apiales; family Apiaceae; genus Apium; species Apium graveolens. The sequence goes on from NC_133647.1 coordinate 206,364,404, forward strand.
AGATTTTCATTCGAAACTTCCAGTCATTGTAGTTTTCAGCACCATGAAGCAGTGGTGGATAATTGTTTGAATACCTATCTGGTTGAGCCATGGATCGCTAGCAAAATAAACACTAAAAAGAGAATTAAATGCACCTGCTCTGATACCAAATGAAATTCGATGGCTCGATAGATAAAATAATATTCTAACTGTCAAGGCAAATGGGACAGTCTCTTATGCAAATGGGACAGTCCCTTTACAAATGAGACAGGGTATGGGACAGTCTCAATTACACTGCAGAAAATAAATAACAGAAATAAAATGCAGAATGCTGAAAACTGAAAAGTAAAAACACCAGAAGTTTTCACTTGGTTCGGCCCCTAAACCTAGTCTATGGCCTACATCCAAGTCCCCATGCCAACTAGCATAGAGAATGTATTATATCAACTTTAATAAAAGAACTTACAATCTTTTCCTTGATTACAAATATAGCACCTGAAAGAAACCCTTTCCCAAGCTACCTTGCTACCTAGCCCACTGCTATTCCTTAGCCTTCTAGCTACCTTGCTATACTTTGAAATCAAGCTTGCCACAACCCGGCACAAAGTTGATATGAATACACAAGTATAAGAATAAACAAATTGATTACAACTCAAACTAGGTTTCTTGTTTTTCTGGATATGAATATCTCGGGTATGAAATAAGAAAATGATTTCAGATGATGAAAGATTCTCGTGAAAGTGTTAGCTACAAATCTGAAATGAAGAGTTGTATTTATAAGCAAAGTTCTAACAGATTTATTTTTAAACACAAGATAAGATTGGAAGATAAGTTTGTTTGAAAATATTTGAATAAAACTTTGAACTGATCTGTTAGTACGTTTGAAAAAGATAAATCAAGTAAAGAGATAAGGCTTGAAAGATTTAAACTTAAAAACACCAGAAGTTTTCACTTGGTTCGGCCCCTAAATCTAGTCTATGGCCTACATCCAAGTCCCCATGCCAACTAGCATAGAGAATGTATTATATCAACTTTAATAAAAGAACTTACAATCTTTTCCTTGATTACAAATATAGCACCTGAAAGAAACCCTTTCCCAAGCTACCTTGCTACCTAGCCCACTGCTATTCCTTAGCCTTCTAGCTACCTTGCTATACTTTGAAATCAAGCTTGCCACAACCCGGCACAAAGTTGATATGAATACACAAGTATAAGAATAAACAAATTGATTACAACTCAAACTAGGTTTCTTGTTTTTCTGGATATGAATATCTCGGGTATGAAACAAGAAAATGATTTCAGATGATGAAAGATTCTCGTGAAAGTGTTAGCTACAAATCTGAAATGAAGAGTTGTATTTATAAGCAAAGTTCTAACAGATTTATTTTCAAACACAAGATAAGATTGGAAGATAAGTTTGTTTGAAAATATTTGAATAAAACTTTGAACTGATCTGTTAGTACGTTTGAAAAAGATAAATCAAGTAAAGAGATAAGGCTTGAAAGATTTAAACTTGATTTATAAGATAAGGTGGTAAGTTTGTTTGAGATAAGGTTTATCCAGATAAACAAGATTTACACAAAACCCTAACAAACTTAATCCTGAGAAATAGCCACCTGGAAAATCTGAAACACTGCAATCTCTGGACTCTAAACTGCTGTCTGTTAAGTTGCAATCTGAATATCATCATAAACTCGTAGATTAACACGTATACCACCAGTACTGGCTTGTGGTTAACTAACCATAATGTGACGTGCCTGTTTTGTGCATGCAACCTGTAGTTTCGTCTTCAGCACTTCAACTGAGATTCCTTTCCGGAGAAGTAGGTTCCCAAACGATGACAGCGGATACCATTGTTGTCTTTTGGTTATATCATTTGAATACCATCATGTGTCAATAAACACTGCCTAATGACAATGATCGCAAGTTTTCTCTGTGAAGTGAGAGACGAGAATACATATATCACAAATGAGCGAACATAATACATATATCACACTGTGAAGTGTACAAAATAGCTCGTACAATGCATATCTAAACCTCTATACAATGATCGAACATGACGGACTAAAGACTGTAACCTTTGTATATAATATCAATCTGGACAGCCTATGAGGCTTCTCCTCAATCCTGCGGGTAACAACATACACTAATAAAGCAGCTCCTCCTAAACTGTGACAAATCAAACATATCTTATAGGGTTTTTCACTGCTAGTTTGTTCTTCCTCCGTTTTAAGTGAAATTGGTGTGCAGTAATTTGTCCTTTGCTGTCTGACAAAAGAAAAGTATCTTTGTTATTTCATATCTAGTTTTTCACAGCTAGTTAACTGAAGATATAATAATAAAATAGCAGTTTGCAATTAGAAAACAATCTGACGTAGGACTTAAAGGAGGAGATTCCCCTGAAAAGATCAAGTACAACCTTTTCAACCTTGTATCCGTCGCTTGTTATGTTGGAAATACACATTTTTAATTTCTTGCAGGTCATGACATTTTGTTAAAGTTTTATGCTTACTTAAAGCAACTCAGAGTGTCTTAAATTATGCAAATTTGTCCTACTTCTGCAGATGCTCATTGAGCAATGCAGTAGACGGATAAGATAGGCTGTTGTAAGAGGGCTGATGGGTTTGGCAGCTGAGCATAAAGCAAACATTTGATGTTTGCAGTTTTGGTTTGTGAGCAGATACGGAAATCTATATTTTGTTATCGGAAGCACTTATGTTTAATCTTTTTCTCCAGGTGGAAGGTAAAACTACAAACCTATTCAGTTAATAGATATTTTGGACACTAGATGATAGAGACGTTTGACACTAATGCATCAAATATCTATCATTAAAATTAATTTTAAGGTGTGACACTCAGCTCTTTTCACTTCATGAATCTTCTCTATCAAAGCTAGCATATCCTCCATACGGTTCCTTTTAGCCGCTATAGTATCAAATATCGTTCCTTTTAGCCTTTTTTTACAATAAAGACTGTTTTACCCTCCGATTTAGTCTCATATGTCGTTTTAATCATGAAAATGGCTAAAGCGAACGATATTTAATACTCTGGGGGTCAAAGGGTATGACTCCATACTTTTGGGGCTGGAAGGTACATTGGCCCATACTTTAAGGGCCAAAAGGTCATTAAGACTTCTTAAATATTTATCATTTCCGGAAAAATGACTTTCATGTTAGTTAGATTTATGTCCATCTTAGACAATAACTGTTACCTCTTGTGATGCCTGCTTCAAACTGATTTTTTTGTTTAAATGGTTTATTTAGAGTTACAAAGGTTACGTTCTTTAACCTCTATATGAAATTCCATATAATTTGAATTTCTGCATCGTATAATTTCTGGTGATAAGATTAGTTAAAAATCTAAAGAATACAAGTTGGGATGTACAGAGGTGCTAAAAGAAGAAATGTTGTAGTACAGGCTTTACGTGTACTTTTTGTATATTGCATAGTACATGCTAATGAGGCTATTTAGAGAATATAATCTTTTAGCCCTGTTTTCTCTCCGTTATTCGTTGCACCCTATCCTTCCTAAAACTGGTCGGATTTTTTTAACTTCCCACTTTTCTTTTTCTCAAACACCCAACTAACCTCAACCTTTTCAGAACGTGAATGACAGAGGTATGAAGATGTCCAATTTTGTTGATTCATTTGGGACCTTGCAGTTTCTATTCTTCATGTGTGCCTTGCATGGAGGGGACTTGCAGCAAGCAGAAAGATGTTGAGGCACACAGGCTAGTCCCACAGCATCTCATTTTGCATAATTGTAGAAGTACATCTACTTTTCTCTGCTTATTATATTTTTGTTCTTTCACCTCACCTAAAATAACTTCTTTTTATATTCTTCAGCGTCCAGATTCTACTTCAAATTCTGGTCAACCGCCGACTAGGGTGGGACTGACAAAGTCACTCTAGTCTAAATGAATAACATCACTCTTGAAATTGATCTAATTCAACACACCATTTTGCAATTATGGTATCCTCGTAACATAAGCTGGAATCAAAAAACCTAATGGCATCGACTTTGGTTAATAGAAGATTGTTTAAGCGACTTTTAACGAGTACACTATAATTTGCTAAATAATTTGAGCACAAAAGTTGGGAGATAATGGAGAGTCTGCAAAGATAACATAATAGATTGAGTAGGGTCGACAAAGTTTATATATGTGACATTAATAAGACATGCAATAATAATATTTTGGTACTACACATGTGTCCGATTATGTGTATAAGTGAAAAGTAACTAGTAACAACTTCAGATATGGATACCTCTTTATCTCCATCTATTATATTTGAAGCCAATTTACAAGACATGGAAATTAATTCACAAGGCTTTAACTTATTCACAGATACATAAGATAGATAGGGAAAGAACAATTTTATGTGAATATAACCAAAAAAATCTTGATTAACTATACTACAACAGAAATTTACAATAAGATTTTGAATAGGCAAATATTTTTTCCAAATGTCTATTCTATCCGGTGGCAAGTTTAGTTCTCAAAAAGAATTTCTAAAATAGGAGAAGAATGGTTAGAAGTGGAAGAGATGAGCAGATGAATTCAAATAGACTTAAAAGATAGTAGAGCGTACGTGAGGATTGGAGAAGACTATAGAGTGTAGACCGTAGATGTGGAGGTTAATTGTAAGAGCCATGTGTTAAGTGCTCCAAAAAAAGACTTAACAAAGATAAATGCTATTTCCACATGAACTTTCATAAATAACAACATAGACCCTCAAGTTTATAAATATTACTAAATAGTAACATGAAATTTGCTTCACATCAATCTGACAAATATGTATAATCTTTTTTGTCCATTCTTTATAGCTTTCAATCTAGTTCATACATTAAAACATGTTTGAACACATGAAGTCTAAGTAGATATATACAAATATAATGACATACGTCTTAAAATTGAGCGGGATTACAAAGACTATGAATGTTACAGCATAAAAAAATGATAAATTTGAGTATTTTATCAAGTTAATGTGGCCTAATATGACAAACGAGAAGTATTCAAAAAATAAAAAGTTGAATTGGAATAGAAAGCAAAACATAGACGAAAATGGAGCCTTCTTTAAATCATTACATAACAACTTCAATATTTTCTCCTCGTATATCATGAGTTCAATATTTTCAAATACAAGATTATATGAATATCTAATTGTATATGTGTAGTTATCAATCTTAATATCATGCCTGTGTTATGAGTTTTAAGTCATGGTTAGTTTGTTTTTCTAAAAGTACAAATAATTATGCATTATCTGGGCAGGAAAGTGTTAAAAGTCTTTCTTTTTTTTCCGAAAAATGTGCTACGATTTTATAAGCAAATACAACTGTAGTAAGAATCCCCTCCGGAAATTCTATTCATCCTGACGTCATTTAACTTCTTTTACATGTATGCATTTCCTAAATCATTCCTCTAAAAGCATGGTTTGCGAGACCGGGGAAAAAATCTGCACAAATATTTTGCTTTTTAGGTCAATTGGCAAATGCAAACTCGCCAAAACTGCATATATACTTAGTTTCATTCTTACATGGCTTTGAAAAAAAATATTATACAATTTCAGGTTTATTTTTAATATCTTCTCATAACCTCATCTTTTCAACAAAGAAAATTTCTTCTTGATGGTGCACACTAGATTTGAACACTCTAGAGTTGCTTACAAAGAATGGACAAGGTATCTTCCCGTTTGATCACGACGGCCTCCAAAAGTAACTAAATGTTGGACGCGATATTAATGGCTGACACCATGGCCCTGCAAAAAAAATTAATATTTTCAATCGATTTACAAAAATTTGAAGACTTAGATTATTAAATCATATGAGCAATAAAGATCTTGGTTACATTGAGTATCACCCAAAATAGGAGGTGGTGCTCTCTGGATATGTGAAGAATATCGAATAGGATCCTCAATAGGAAAAGGTGGTAGTGGAGTGGGGCATGACGGAGGATTAGGTGGAAGTTGGGGCTTTGGTGAAAGAGGCAAAGGGGGAGGGGGAGGAGGAGAATCAGGTGGTGATGGTGGTGACAAAGGGGGAGGAGGAGGATGAGGAGGAGAATCAGGTGGTAATGGTGGTAAGTTCCTTTCCCTTCCATCTGAACCGTTCCCGTGAGCAGAATTTTCCTTTTCATCCTTGTGGTTGACCGAGACATCCTTCATTTTGAGCTCCTGATTGCACGATATCTTATGGATTTCATCTTCTTCAGCAGACATGTGTGAAAGCAAATGGCCAAGGACAGCAACATTGCTGTGTGAAAAACTAAGAATGAGTAACTAAGAATGTAAGACTCAGTGAAATTTGAGGTTGATGTTAAATCCCAACACCGGTTGACAAAAACCAAGCACATGTATATCTTTTCACAAAATTCAACTTTCCTAACAGGGCTGATTGGCATACTTGGAAATTATATGGCTCATAAGAAAAATTCTTATGAAATTTTAATTTGAAGATAATCAAAGGATTAAATTAAATATTTTAAGATTGTTAAAAATTTAAGCCCAAAATAAAAAATATTGAGGTTATCCAGATCTAAAAAACAAAAAAGGCCTCTTATGAATGAAAGAAGAGAGTAATATGAAGGAAATTGCATGAAATATGGTTACTACACTTAGTATGGAAAGGAACTGTAATGGGTAAAATAGTCCATAATTAATTAAAAATTGTGTTATTTTTTGTGGTGAATGTATCTAATTTCACTTTTAAGCTATGAGAACAAGTTAGTAGTTAAATAACTGCCAATAAAAATTATGCCAATTAGGAAGGAGATATATGTTAAAAGTTTATTGTAATTGACCTTGGAAAAACATTAGATAAGAAACAAATGTGTAATGAATGTAACAAAACAGGCTACATGATCTCAATATTAATAATTTCTGACCTGCCATATTCTTCGATAATGCCATCAGTCGATCTTGATTGAATTACATATATGTCTTCTTGAGATGAATTTCTGATTAAATGCTCTATATGGTCAACGTAAGGCTGAAGATGTGATTTTGGTATAATCTTCCTTTTAATCCATAATCGCAGAATCTGTAGTTATAGATTGTACTTAAAAGAAGGTTATGGAAACGTGCAATGTTAAAAAATCATTCAAGTGATCATATCAGTAAATGATACCTTAGCACACTGCTTATGATTCTCTCCGGGGTGAGCCCCTGATGGAGCAGCAGCTCCTAACAGCCGAGGCAACTGATCTTGCACGACTGTAACCAAACAAGCTCCGGCAAAGTCTACAAAATTTTAAGAAAAAATTGAGTCATTTGTACTGATCATGCTCTTCATAAACCACCCCAGGCAATATCTTACAATTACATTGAATCTGGATAGATGCTAATATAGAGAAGAAACAATCATAACAACCACTAATGCAAAGAAGTGAAGCAAATAAAAGTTTGAAAGTGGAGTAAATATAATAATGAAATCCACAAATCTCGGGTTTTTACCTTTCTGCCTATGTGAATGCTTCATAATGGAATCCACAAGAAAGAAAAATTTTACTCTTCCATGCATATTCTGCTCTGTTTCCAACTTCTCTATTATAAGTTGAATAACCTGCACACAACAATATTTATCATCAAAGCACGAAATTACAAATTTACCTACTATATAAAATTAAAAACTAATCCAACTACATGCACTTGTGATTAAAGAAAGTAACCCTATATATTTAATCAAATTAGTATATAGACATCTACTGAAAGATTGACATTAATTATGTTTCCACATGAACACTTTTAGTAAATCACAAAATTCAGTTTATTTTTAAAGAAAAAAATATATGAGCTTTAACATTGTTTATGGTCAATAAAGAAAAAAATATTTAACAAAATATTTGAATGCTGGTGCAAAAACACAATATTACCAACCTCATGGGCAATTCCATTTTTAGCACAATCAGATGCAAGACGCGTTGCCCGATGTATACAGTCTTTTGACTCTGAGAGTATCTCCAATATACCTCTGAATGCGTCACGAGCAACAATTCCCTCAGTACTGATAGAGCCCCGAGTAGACACATTATCCCTTGGTTGAACAGGGGAACCAATTTTAGGAGTTCTAGACACATTTTGAGGAATGCTTTGAGAAGGAACTCTTATCAATTTCTTCTCCTTAGCAAGTGCAACTAGATGTCTTATAGATGGAATAGAGTCCTCGTTGTTTGATTCTGACAATGCACTTGTTTTGCTCCCTGGAACACCTTTGTTTTCTGTTTCGAGCCTATGCAAGGAGAGCAACATAAGAAAGTATATCAGGGAAATTATAGTATGCTTACTATTAGGATTAGCAAAAAAAATGGGCTCATACCTTTTACTCACTTGGTTAGCTTCTAGTGATGATTTCGGCCTTTTTTCGAATAACTCCCTAATTTCTTTAACGGCTGTAGCGAAATATTTAGCTACATTCGATTTTCCTCGAGGTCTAATCTTGACATCACCCGTAAATAAATGGATGTCATTAGGTTCAACGAAAGCTCTGTTAAAAACAAAATAATTGAAGAAACCTAATTTAGTAAATTTACTTCCAAAAAATAAAATAAGAAACCATACTTCATGTTGAATGTCAGGTCTTAATATACAGATAACACGATATACAAAAAAATACTTAAACTAACACAATTTTAAAGAACGACAATGAGAGATACATAGCAATACTACTTGAAAATTTCATGACCAAAAACTATAGCATCATTGCATTCAAGCATTCCTATTCACCAAATGTACAATTCATAAGAAAATGAGTAGTTTACATTTAAAATTCATATTTACATAGAAAATTCATGAATTTTGTTTGATTAGCATTTTTATTCTTGTGACATTAACATATGTACCTAGATGTGAAAGACAATAATTTTACATTCATTTTCAATTGTATTTATTCAACCTTGTAAATAGAAAAATATTGGTATATTATCACTTAATCAAGATTAATCAAGATTATAAAAACGATAATGCTCAATTATTATCTACTGCAAGTTTAAACAAGCCTTGCCATTTTAAGCTTATATAAGTAATTGGGAAAAAGATTTTACCATAATGAGGATCTTAAGCCAATAAAGTTAATTAGTGTATCCTTGCTTCCAAATAGTAGAGGTAATATTTAACCCCATTCATACAAAAACTTAGCAGATTTTCTTTAACATATATTATTTATCAATATAAACTTCACACAAAATTTTTATATTATTGAGAAAAAGAATGTGTTAGCATGTTTTAAGAACCTAAACATTGAGGGGAAGAATGAAGTCTAAAATAAAGTGGGGATTCTCTTTTTGTCAACCTTCAATATACACTTTTAATGTGCAATGGGTGAGAAATATTGCATGCACATAAATAATGCACAAATGTGTTACCTCACCACCTCTTTTATGAATTATAACTACTAAATAAAATTTTTATAATACAAAAATACTCAATAGTCCTATAAAAGACATCATACACTCTTAGACTACTTTCTATTTTGGCCTATTATTTTTTATAGCATGACTTAATAATCAAGTTTTTTTGTAGTCTTGAGACTTCTGCAATGTGTAAATTATTTCATTTAGTGGGCTAGTCTAGAAATGGAACATTAGAGTGGTATATAGGTAGGCATTATTGTGTTGACAAACACAAATATTTTTATTTTTAAACTTTTTCCTACTGTAATTCCATCTTAAGTCTAAAAACTTGGCATGGAGTTAGAATTTAGCCCCTTCATATTGTCAAATTTATAAACGTGAATTTATCATAAACATATAGCCAAATTGGGAGATTAATAGGAAAATTCACATGTAAGTATAATTTTTTGATAGAACAAGAAAATTCCTTTTGTATAGAATTTATATATTTAGATCTAACACATCCACGTGCACACACATATTTTACAATCCAGCTATCTAAGATGATCTAACAATGCCTAGGGTATCGTCAATGATTGTATCATGAACTATTAACTCATGTCAGTTTTCCCTGAATCCTCAAAGGATCCATAAATCTCTACATATTTAGTAAGATGCTCTTCACAAATTTGATTTTCGTACCATTGACATTGGTTAACTAATATAAAGAATTGAGAAGAAGCTTACTGTTCATGTGTCCCAAATAACTGTACACAATATCTCCATTTATATGTAGTTTTTCCAAAATCTTCAGCCCGGGCTATCTGGAAAGTTCAAGACAATTATACATAAGAATATGTGATAGGTTCCACTTAAAAATATATTAACATCAAAGCCTTGTATGAATTTACTTATATTTAATTATTTATAGTGAGCATAATATTTTTTCTATTAAGTAAATTATATATACCTTAAACCATAAAATAAAACTAATATATATGAGATTATTATATGTATTGCTCATTTATGTGGAATTAAAATACGATATATATTAAACAGGTGTTTTAGTATACTATTATTATGGAAAAAATAAAAATAAATAAACAGTGTAGGTAATACTTTATAAACATATTTAATAATATAATATAGAAACCCATTTTATACCGAAAAAAATATAATTCCATTTTATCTATTTAAATTTTACAACAGTGTATTACTTGAAATCCTCTTGATATTTTAGACATATATTCCCCTGTAAATTTTTAAATTTTAGGAAATTAATATTAGAATCAGTGCTTAGATGTTATATTAATAATGTAGATTTATATTCTTATATCATTAATATTTTATAATATTTACCTTTTAAATCTTTTAAGAAAATATTTTTAACACAAAGATACTATTTTCATTGTGTGAAAGCATCTTTTATATGCACCAATATGTCAAAAAGCTCCTTTTTATAAAAAAAAGTAATTGGGGGAATAAAGGATAAACACCAAGTACTACATTTACAAAACTAAAAGGCCCTTACATTTGGTACATATCTTTATTAGACTATTGGTTTAGTGTTGTTTTATGTATAAAGTGAAAATGAAGCAGTTGAGGCCCAAAATTAGTCTTAAAGACAAACATAACCAGCCTCATTCACCGCTATCTCATGATTTCAAGTCCTCTTATACACATTTTAGCATAATTTACCCTAAGAAAATGAGGATAGCAAGGTGTATGTCCAATACAAGTAAAAGTGCAACTAAGATAATTGGACTAGAAAATTAGTAGACATGGTATATGAAAAGAACAAACCACAGCTGGCCATGCGGGTCTCCATGCTTGAAGTTTTGACTTCTTTTATTATGAGATCTGCTGCTTGATCCATGAACATGTCTGATAGGAGCCATTTTTCAATTGCAGTAGGGATAGAGAGAAATGTAATCAAGTGACTATTTGTGAATAAAAAGTGATTGAGAGATTTCTAAGATGTGTATTTTATGTATAGAGAGAGATAGAGTTATATATATATATATAGGAAATTGATATATATATATATACACACATATACGCCGGAATGAAAGATTAAGAAAAAGAGGGCTAAGGTACATTATATATATATACGGGAATGATCAAATATAAATTAAAATTAAACCAATCTAATCTAATGGTCCCCTAAATCACCCCACTCAATTACTCTGCACTCAATTACTCTGCACCCACTCACGCCTAATTTCAGTTTTTCTACATCTCTTAACGATCTATTTGCATAGCATATGTGTTATATTTCGAATTAATTTTTTTAAAAAATATTTGGTTTCTGGTTACTATTCTAAATTGATTTCTATTTGAGTAACCCCTTGATATATACACACACATATACGCCAAGCTATAGATTCAAAAAAAGATGTACACTTGTCATCACTTGATGCGGCCTTAGTATGTGTAAGATTGGTAGGTTGCCACATAGACACAATATTAGTTACTATTCTTGTTTCACATTCTATTTTTTCTTTCTAAATATATGTAAATATTAAATAAAATATTGGATCCGAGTTGAAAGCTCAAATAGTTTATTTAGTTTTTGATTTTTTATAATTTGTGATTGTAACATTTCAAGTTTCAATAACAATGTTTTTAAAATATATCTCGAATTTTAATTTATTTGGTAACATCACATGCGGGTGTTTCAAAAAAAATATTGATTCCTTATAATTATCTTTATATGCAGTAACAAAATTTTAAATAACGACCTTATTATTTTATTTAATTAATAGCAAATCGATCATTTAGAATTTCAAATTTTTTTAAAATAGTCATAATTTTTTCATAAATTTTAATACACATGAACTTTTATAAATAACAACCCAGTCCATTTAAGTTTGTAAAAATTACTAGATAATAACTCGTAATTTATTTCAAATCAATTCGTAAAATATGGAGAATCTTTCTTGCCCAACCCAGTTGGTTTTCGATCTGTTTCATGCATTAAAACATGTTTGAACACATAAAGCCTAAAGTATTGGTATAAAAATATAATGACGTGCGTCTTAAAATTTAATGTGATTATAAGAGATAAAACCTAAGGTAGAGATTTATAAATATAATGACATACGTCTTAAAATTGAACGTGATTCTTCCATTACAAAAGCTCGAATATTACATCTTAAATAAATGACTAATTCTAATATTTTTCAAGTTAATGTGGCTTGATATGACAAACTAGAAGTGTTTAAAAAAATTAGAAAGTTGAATTGGAAAAAGAAAGTAGAACATGGACAAAAATGGAGCATTCTTGAAATCATTACATGACAACTTCAGTATTGTCTTATACAATTGGAGATTATAAAAACACCAAGTGGATAATAATTTTAATAGCAATTGAGTGTGTTGAAAATAATATATGCATGATCAAGTTGGGAAAGTTAAAAATATTAAGGATAATACTGGTCTTAATCGAAGAATGGGAATATCAATAAACTATCAACAAATCATGTGGCAACCTCGTTACTTTAAGGTTATTGAAAAATGTAAAGGAGTACACGCTGAGGATGATCATATCAAGTCTATCATTTGTTGCATCTTCTTTGGATGAATTACTAAATTTTCAAAGTTCTTTGCATCTAGTGCAAGAGTTTTTAGCATTTAATTAATTTGAACTGATAAATATATATAATACAACAACCTGCATAGTTCTTCCCTTCTACAAAATTTTTGGACTAATAAATTTTATATATAATACAGCAACCTGCACTTCCATGAAATATTTTATTCCATCTAGACTAAAATATGGCAATTTCTTTGAAGAATTGTGGGTTCCATAATCGAATTTTTATGTAAGTTATTCGATGTAATGATTTACCACATTAATGCTAGCATTCTTTATTCTACGTGCATTTCTCAAGGTCAGGTTTCTTTCTTAAATGGCTTAATGACCTTTTGGCCCTTAAAGTATGGGCCAATATACCTACAAACCCCAAAAGTATAAAGTCGTACCCTTTGACCCCTAGAATATTAAATATCGTTCCCTTTAGCCCTTTTCGTGATTAAAACGACATATCGGACTAAATCAGAGGGTAAAACACTCTTTATTGTAAAAAAGGCTAAAAGGAACGATACCTAATACTATAAGGGTTAAAAGGTATGGAAAATCGGCTTTTACTAAAATTGTTCCCTACTAATCAGTTGTTGATCCACAACTCCGTCTTTTGGTCTATTGTGATGGCCACCTGACTCCCAAAGCTAACATATATTACACTTCTCGGTAGGTGTGCATTGAGCCAAGTTAAGCAGCTCATGTCTTCTTTCCAAAGACTATTTGTGGAATGAGTATGTGGAGACTTTATGGATGCTGCAAGTTTTGTGTTGTAGATTGAATGTAGACACGTAAGGTTTCTTCTCTGTTGAGTGCCCATTACCCAAACACCTCAATCTGTACTTCTTATACCACCAGTACTGGCTTGTGGTTAACTAACCATAATGTCACGTGCATGTTTTGTGCATGCAACCTGTAGTTTCGTCTTCAGCACTTCAACTGAGATTCCTTTCGGAAGAAGTAGGTTCCCAAACGATGACAGCGGATACCATTGTTGTCTTTTGGTTATATCATTTGAATACCATCATGTGTCAATAAACACTGCCTAATGACAATAAACACTGTATTTGAGCGAACATAATACATATATCACACTGTGAAGTGTACAAAATAGCTCGTACAAAGCATATCTAAACCTCTATACAATGATCGAACATGACGGGCTAAAGACTGTAACCTTTGTATATAATATCAATCTGGACAGCCTATGAGGCTTCTCCTCAATCCTGCGGGTAACAACATACACTAATAAAGTAGCTCCTCCTAAACTGTGACAAATCAAACATATCTTATAGGGTTGTTCACTGGTAGTTTGTTCTTCCTCCGTTTTAAGTGAAATTGGTGTGCAGTAATTTGTCCTTTGCTGTCTGACAAAAGAAAAGTATCTTTGTTATTTCATATCTAGTTTTTCACAGCTAGTTAACCGAAGATATAATAATAAAATAGCAGTTTGCAATTAGAAAACAATCTGACGTAGGACTTAAAGGAGGAGATTCCCGTGAAAAGATAAGTACAACCTTTTCAACCTTGTATCCGTCGCTTGTTATGTTGGAAATACACATTTTTAATTTCTTGCAGGTCTTGACATTTTAATAAAGTTTTATGCTTACTTAAAGCAACTCTGAGTGTCTTAAATTATGCAAATTTGTCCTACTTCTGCAGATGCTCATTGAGCAATGCAGTAGACGGATAAGATAGGCTGTTGTAAGAGGGCTGATGGGTTTGGCAGCTGAGCATAAAGCAAACATTTGATGTTTGCAGTTTTGGTTTGTGAGCAGATATGGACATCTATATTTTGTTATCGGAAGCACTTATATTTAATCTTTTTCTCCAGGTGGAAGGTAAAACTACAAACCTATTCAGTTAATAGATATTTTGGACACTAGATGATAGAGACTTTGACACTAATGCATCAAATATCTATCATTAAAATTAATTTTAAGGTGTGACACTCAGCTCTTTTCACTTCATGAATCTTCTCTATCAAAGCTAGCATATCCTCCATACGGTTCCTTTTAGCCGCTATAGTATCAAATATCGTTCCTTTTAGCCTTTATTTACAATAAAGACTGTTTTACCCTCCGATTTAGTCTGATATGTCGTTTTAATCATGAAAATGGCTAAAACGAACAATATTTAATACTCTGGGGGTCAAAGGGTACGACTCCATACTTTTGGGGCTGGTAGGTACATTGGCCCATACTTTAAGGGCCAAAAGGTCATTAAGACTTCTTAAATATTTATCATTTCCGGAAAAATGACTATCATGTTAGTTAGATTTATGTCCATCTTAGACAATAACTGTTACCTCTTGTGATGCCTGCTCCAAACTGATTTTTTTGTTTAAATGGTTTATTTAGAGTTACAAAGGTTACGTTCTTTAACCTCTATATGAAATTCCATATAATTTGAATTTCTGCATCGTATAATTTCTGGTGATAAGATTAGTTAAAAATCTAAAGAATACAAGTTGGGATGTACAGAGGTGCTAAAAGAAGAAATGTTGTAGTACAGGCTTTACGTGTACTTTTTGTATATTGCATAGTACATGCTAATGAGGCTATTTAGAGAATATAATCTTTTAGCCCTCTTTTCTCTCCGTTATTCGTTGCACCCTATCCTTCCTAAAACTGGTCGGATTTTTTTAACTTCCCACCTTTCTTTTTCTCAAACTCCCAACTAACCTCAACCTTTTCAGAACGTGAATGACAGAGGTATGAAGATGTCCAATTTTGTTGATTCATTTGGGACCTTGCAGTTTCTATTCTTCGTGTGTGCCTTGCATGGAGGGGACTTGCAGCAAGCAGAAAGATGTTGAGGCACACAGGCTAGTCCCACAGCATCTCATTTTGCATAATTGTAGAAGTACATCTACTTTTCTCTGCTTATTATATTTTTGTTCTTTCACCTCACCTAAAATAACTTCTTTTTATATTCTTCAGCGTCCAGATTCTACTTCAAATTCTGGTCTACCGCCGACTAGGGTGGGACTGACAAAGTCACTCTAGTCTAAATGAATAACATCACTCTTGAAATTGACCTAATTCAACACACCATTTTGCAATTATGGCATCCTCGTAACATAAGCTGGAATCAAAAAACCTAATGGCATCGACTTTGGTTAATAGAAGATTGTTTAAGCGACTTTTAACGAGTACACTATAATTTGCTAAAAAATTTGAGCACAAAAGTTGGGAGATAATGGAGAGTCTGCAAAGATAACATAATAGATTGAGTAGGGTCGACAAAGTTTATATATGTGACATTAATAAGACATGCAATAATAATATTTTGGTACTCCACATGTGTCCGATTATGTGTATAAATGAAAAGTAACTAGTAACAACTCCAGATATGGATACCTCTTTATCTCCATCTATTATATTTGAAGCCAATTTACAAGATATGGAAATTAATTCACAAGGCTTTAACTTATTCACAAATACATAAGATAGATAGGGAAAGAACAATTTTATGTGAATATAACCAAAAAAATCTTGATTAACTATACTACAACAGAAATTTACAATAAGATTTTGAATAGGCAAATATTTTTTCCAAATGTGTATTCTATCTGGTGGCAAGTTTAGTTCTCAAAAAGAATTTCTAAAATAGGAGAAGAATGGTTAGAAGTGGAAGAGATGAGCAGATGAATTCAAATAGACTAAAAAGATAGTAGAGCGTACGTGAGGATTGGAGAAGACTATAGAGTGTAGACCGTAGATGTGGAGGTTAATTGTAAGAGCCATGTGTTAAGTGCTCCAAAAAAAGACTTAACAAAGATAAATGCTATTTCCACATGAACTTTCATAAATAACAACATAGACCCTCAAGTTTATAAATATTACTAAATAGTAACATGAAATTTGCTCCACATCAATCCGACAAATATGTATAATCTTTCTTGTCCATTCTCTATAGCTTTCAATCTATTTCATACATTAAAACATGTTTGAACACATGAAGTCTCAGTAGATATATACAAATATAATGACATACGTCTTAAAATTGAGCGGGATTACAAAGACTATGAATGTTACAGCTTAAAAAAATGATAAATTTGAGTATTTTATTAAGTTAATGTGGCCTAATATGACAAACGAGAAGTATTCAAAAAATAAAAAGTTGAATTGGAATAGAAAGCAAAACATGGACAAAAATGGAGCCTTCTTTAAATCATTACATAACAACTTCAATATTTTCTCCTCGTATATCATGAGTTCAATATTTTCAAATACAAGATTATATGAATATCTAATTGTATATGTGTAGTTATCAATCTTAATATCATGCGTGTGTTATGAGTTTTAAATCATGGTTAGTTTGTTTTTCTAAAAGTACAAATAATTATGCATTATCTGGGCAGGAAAGTGTTAAAAGTCTTTCTTTTTTTTCCGGAAAAATGTGCTACGATTTTATAAGCAAATACAACTGTAGTAAGAATCCCCTCCGGAAATTCTATTCATCCTGACGTCATTTAACTTCTTTTACATGTATGCATTTCCTAAATCATTCCTCTAAAAACATGGTTTGCGAGACCCGGGAAACAATCTGCACAAATATTTTGCTTTTTAGGTCAATTGGCAAATGCAAACTGGCCAAAACTGCATATATACTTAGTTTCATTCTTACATGGCTTTGAAAAAAAATATTATACAATTTCAGGTTTATTTTTAATATCTTCTCATAACCTCATCTTTTCAACAAAGAAAATTTCTTCTTGATGGTGCACACTAGATTTGAACACTCTAGAGTTGCTTACAAAGAAGCTTACATGTGAGGGGACAACTGATGGACAAGGTATCTTCCCCTTCGATCAGGACGGCCTCCAAAAGTAACTAAATGTTGGACGCGATATTAATGGCTGACACCAAGGCCCTGCAAAAAAATTAAATATTTTCAATCGATTTACAAAAATTTGAAGACTTAGATTATTAAATCATATGAGCAATAAAGATCTTGGTTATATTGAGTATCACCCATAATAGGAGGTGGTGCTCTCTGGATATGTGAAGAATATCGAATAGGATCCTCAATAGGAAAAGGTGGTAGTGGAGTGGGGCATGACGGAGGATTAGGTGGAAGTTGGGGCTTTGGTGAAAGAGGCAAAGGGGGAGGGGGAGGAGGAGAATCAGGTGGTGATGGTGGTGACAAAGGGGGAGGAGGAGGATGAGGAGGAGAATCAGGTGGTAATGGTGGTAAGTTCCTTTCCCTTCCATCTGAACCGTTCCCGTGAGCAGAATTTTCCTTTTCATCCTTGTGGTTGACCGAGACATCCTTCATTTTGAGCTCCTGATTGCACAATATCTTATGGATTTCATCTTCTTCAGCAGACATGTGTGAAAGCAAATGGCCAAGGACAGCAACATTGCTGTGTGAAAAACTAAGAATGAGTAACTAAGAATGTAAGACTCAGTGAAATTTGAGGTTGATGTTAAAACCCAACACCGGTTGACAAAAACCAAGCACATGTATATCTTTTCACAAAATTCAACTTTCCTAACAGGGCTGATTGGCATACTTGGAAATTATATGGCTCATAAGAAAAATTCTTATGAAATTTTAATTTGAAGATAATCAAAGGATTAAATTAAATATTTTAAGATTGTTAAAAATTTAAGCCGAAAATAAAAAATATTGACGTTATCGAGATCTAAAAAACAAAAAAGGCATCTTATGGAAAGGAACTGTAATGGGTAAAATTGTCCATAATTAATTAAAAATTGTGTTATTTTTTGTGGTGAATGTATCTAATTACACTTTTAAGCTATGAGAACGTGTTAGTAGTTAAATAACTACTAACATTAGGAAAAACATTAGGAAAAAATTAGGAAGGAGATATATGTTAAAAGTTTCTTGTAATTGACATTAGATAAGAGGCAACTGATCTTGCACGACTGTAACCAAACAAGCTCCGGCAAAGTCTACAAAATTTTAAGAAAAAATTGAGTCATTTGTACTGATCATGCTCTTCATAAACCACGCCAGGCAATATCTTACAATTACATTGAATCTGGATAGATGCTAATATAGAGAAGAAACAATCATAAGAACCACTAATGCAAAGAAGTGAAGCCAATAAAAGTTTGAAAGTGGAGTAAATATAATAATTAAATCCAGAAATCTGGGGTTTTTACCTTTCTGCCTATGTGAATGCTTCATAATGGAATCCACAAGAAAGAAAAATTTTACTCTTCCATGCATATTCTGCTCTGTTTCCAACTTCTCTATTATAAGTTGAATAACCTGCACACAACAATATTTATCATCAAAGCACGAAATTACAAATTTACCTACTATAATAAAATTAAAAACTAATCCAACTACATGCACTTGTGATTAAAGAAAGTAACCCTATATATTTAATCAAATTAGTATATAAACATCTACTGAAAGATTGACATTAATTATGTTTCCACATGAACACTTTTAGTAAATCACAAAATTCAGTTTATTCTTAAAGAAAAAAATATATGAGCTTTAACATTGTTTATGGTCAATAAAGAAAAAAATATTTAACAAAATATTTGAATGGTGGTGCAAAAACACGATATTACCAACCTCATGGGCAATTCCATTTTTAGCACAATCAAATGCAAGACGCGTTGCCCGATGTATACAGTCTTTTGACTCTGACAGTATCTCCAATATACCTCTGAATGCGTCAAGAGCAACAATTCCCTCAGTACTGATAGAGCCCGGAGTAGACACATTATCCCTTGGTTGAACAGGGGAACCAATTTTAGGAGTTCTAGACACATTTTGAGGTATGCTTTGAGAAGGAACTCTTATCAATTTCTTCTCCTTAGCAAGTGCAACTAGATGTCTTATAGATGGAATAGAGTCCTCGTTGTTTGATTCTGACAATGCACTTGTTTTGCTCCCTGGAACACCTTTGTTTTCTGTTTCGAGCCTATGCAAGGAGAGCAACATAAGAAAGTATATCAGGGAAATTATAGTATGCTTACTATTAGGATTAGCAAAAAAAATGGGCTCATACCTTTTACTCACTTGGTTAGCTTCTAGTGATGATTTCCGCCTTTTTTCGAATAACTCCCTAATTTCTTTAACCGCTGTAGCGAAATATTTAGCTACATTCGATTTTCCTCGAGGTCTAATCTTGACATCACCCGTAAATAAATGGATGTCATTAGGTTCAACAAAGCTCTGTTAAAAACAAAATAATTGAAGAAACCTAATTTAGTAAATTTACTTCCAAAAAATAAAATAGAAACCATACTTCATGTTGAATGTCAGGTCTTAATATAAAGATAACACGACATACAAAAAAATACTTAAACTAACACAATTTTAAAGAAAGACAATGAGAGATACATAGCAATACTACTTGAAAATTTCATGACCAAAAACTATAGCATCATTGCATTCAAGCATTCCTATTCACCAAATGTACAATTCATAAAAAAATGAGTAGTTTACATTTAAAATTCATATTTACATAGACAATTCATGAATTTTGTTTGATTAGCATTTTTATTCTTGTGACATTAACATATGTACCTAGATGTGAAAGACAATAATTTTACATTCATTTTCAATTGTATTTATTCAACCTTATAAATAGAAAAATATTGGTATATTATCACTTAATCAAGATTAATCAAGATTATAAAAACGATAATGCTCAATTATTATCTACTGCAAGTTTAAACAAGCCTTGCCATTTTAAGCTTATATAAGTAATTCGGAAAAAGATTTTACCATAATGAGGATCTTAAGCCAATAAAGTTAATTACTGTATCCTTGCTTCCAACTAGTAGAGGTAATATTTAACCCCATTCATACAAAAACTTAGCAGATTTTCTTTAACATATATTATTTATCAATATAAACTTCACACAAAATTTTTATATTATTGAGAAAAAGAATGTGTTAGCATATTTTAAGAACCTAAACATTGAGGGGAAGAATGAAGTCTAAAATAAAGTGGGGATTCTCTTTTTGTCAACCTTCAATATACACTTTTAATGTGCAATGGGTGGGAAATATTGCATGCACATAAATAATGCACAAATGTGTTATCTCACCACCTCTTTTATGAATTATAACTACTAAATAAAATTTTTATAATACAAAAATACTCAATAGTCCTATAAAAGACATCATACACTCTTAGACTACTTCAAGATATACAACAGTTCTATTTTGGCCTATTATTTTTTATAGCATGACTTAATAATCAAGTTTTTTTGTTGTCTTGAGACTTCTGCAATGTGTAAATTATTTCATTTAGTGGGCTAGTCTAGAAATGGAACATTAGAGTGGTATATAGGTAGGCATTATTCGGTTGACAAACACAAATATTTTTATTTTTAAATTTTTTCCTACTGTAATTCGATCTTAAGTCTAAAAACTTGGCATGGAGTTAGGATTTAGCCCCTTCATATTGTCAAATTTATAAACGTGAATTTATCATAAACATATAGCCAAATTGGGAGTTTAATAGGAAAATTCACATGTAAGTATAATTTTTTGATAGAACAAGAAAATTTCTTTTGTATAGAATTTATATATTTAGATCTAACACATCCACGTGCACACACATATTTTACAATCCAGCTATCTAAGATGATCTAACAATGCCTATGGTATCGTCAATGATTGTATCATGAACTATTAACTCATGTCAGTTTTCCCTGAATCCTCAAAGGATCCATAAATCTCTACATATTTAGTAAGATGCCCTTCACAAATTTGATTTTGGTACCATTGACATTGGTTAACTAATATAAGGAATTGAGAAGAAGCTTACTGTTCATGTGTCCCAAATAACTGTACACAATATCTCCATTTATTTGTAGTTTTTCCAAAATCTTCAGCCCTGGCTATCTGGAAAGTTCAAGACAATTATACATAAGAATATGTGATAGGTTCCACTTAAAAATATATTAACATCAAAGCCTTGTATGAATTTACTTATATTTAATTATTTATAGTGAGCATAATATTTTTTCTATTAAGTAAATTATATATACCTTAAACCATAAAATAAAACTAATATATATGAGATTATTATATGTATTGCTCATTTATGTGGAATTAAAATAAGATATATATTAAACAGGTGTTTTAGTATACTATTATTATGGAAAAAATAAAAATAAATAAACAGTGTAGGTAATACTTTATAAACATATTTAATAATATAATACAGAAACCCATTTTATACCGAAAAAAATATAATTCCATTTTATCTATTTAAATTTTACAACAGTGTATTACTTGAAATTCTCTTGATATTTTAGACATATATTCCCCTGTGAATTTTTAAATTTTAGGAAATTAATATTAGAATCAGTGCTTAGATGTTATATTAATAATGTAGATTTATATTCTTATATCATTAATATTTTATAATATTTACCTTTTAAATCTTTTAAGAAAATATTTTTAACACAAAGATACTATTTTCATTGTGTGAAAGCATCTTTTATATGCACCAATATGTCAAAAAGCTCCTTTTTATAAAAAAAGTAATTGGGGGAATAAAGGATAAACACCAAGTACTACATTTACAAAATAAAAGGCCCTTATATTTGATACATATCTTTATTAGACTATTGGTTTAGTGTTGTTTTTATGTATAAAGTGAAAATGAAGCAATTGAGGCCCAAAATTAGTCTTAAAGACAAACATAACCAGCCTCATTCACCGCTATCTCATGATTTCAAGTCCTCTTATACAGATTTTAGCATAATTTACCCTAAGAAAATGAGGATAGCAAGGTGTATGGCATATAAAATTGATTGTCCAAAACAAGTAAAAGTGCAAGTAAGATAATTGGACTAGAAAATTAGATCTGCTGCTTGATCCATGAACATGTCTGATAGGAGCCATTTTTTAATTGCAGTAGGGATAGAGAGAAATGTAATCAAGTGACTATTTGTGAATAAAAAATGATTGAGAGATTTGTAAGATGTGTATTTTATGTATAGAGAGAGATAGAGTTATATATATATATATATAGGAAATTGATATATATATATATACACACACATATACGCGGAATGAAAGATTAAGAAAAAGAGGGCTAAGGTACATTATATATATACGAGAATGATCAAATATAAATTAAAATTAAACCAATCAAATATAATGGTCCCCTAAATCACCCCACTCAATTACTCTGCACCCACTCACACCTAATTTCAGCTTTTCCCCTCCGTTTTTTAATTTGATTTTTCCCGTCAAACCGTAAGTTTGTTTTAAAATCCGATTTCATTGTATTTTTCTACATCTCTTAACGATCGATTTGCATAGCATATGTGTTATATTTCGAATTAATTTTTTAAAAAAATATATGGTTTCTGGTTACTATTCTAAATTGATTTCTATTTGAGTAACCCGTTGATATATACACACACATATAAGCCAAGTTATAGATTCAAAAAAAGATGTACACTTGTCATCACTTGATGCGGCCTTAGTATGTGTAAGATTGGTAGGTTGCCACATAGACACAATATTAGTTACTATTCTTCTTTCACATTCTATTTTTTCTTTCTATATATATGTAAATATTAAATAAAATATTGGATCCGAGTTGAAAGCTCAAATAGTTTATTTAGTTTTTGATTTTTTTATAATTTGTGATTGTAACATTTCAAGTTTCAATAACAATGTTTTTAAAATATATCTCAATTTTAATTTATTTGGTAACATCACATGCGGGTGTTTCAAAAAAAATATTGATTCCTTATAATTATCTTTATATGCAGTAACAAAATTTTAAATAACGACCTTATTATTTTATTTAATTAATAGCAAATCGATCATTTGGAATTACAAATTTTTTTAAAATAGTCATAATTTTTTCATAAATTTTAATACACATGAACTTTTATAAATAACAACCCAGTCCATTTAAGTTTGTAAAAATTACTAGATAATAACTCGTAATTTATTTCAAATCAATTCGTAAAATATGGAGAATCTTTCTTGCCCAACCCAGTTGGTTTTCGATCTGTTTCATGCATTAAAACATGTTTGAACACATAAAGCCTAAAGTATTGGTATAAAAATATAATGACGTGCGTCTTAAAATTTAATGTGATTATAAGAGATAAAGCCTAAGGTAGAGATTTATAAATATAATGACATACGTCTTAAAATTGAACGTGATTCTTCCATTACAAAAGCTCGAATATTACATCTTAAATAAATGACTAATTTGAATATTTTTCAAGTTAATGTGGCTTGATATGACAAACTAGAAGTGTTTAAAAAAATTAGAAAGTTGAATTGGAAAAAGAAAGTAGAACATGGACAAAAATGGAGCATTCTTGAAATCATTACATGACAACTTCAGTATTGTCTTTACAATTGGAGATTATAAAAACATCAAGTGGATAATAATTTTAATCGCAATTGAGTGTGTTGAAAATAATATATGCATGATCAAGTTGGGAAAGTTAAAAATATTAAGGATAATACTGGTCTTAATCGAAGAATGGGTATATCAATAAACTATCAACAAATCATGTGGCAACCTCGTTACTTTAAGGTTATTGAAAAATGTAAAGGAGTACACGCTAAGGATGATCATATCAAGTCTATCATTTGTTGCATCTTCTTTGGATGAATTACTAAATTTTCAAAGTTCTTTGCATCTAGTGCAAGAGTTTTTAGCATTTAATTAATTTGAACTGATAAATATATATATAATACAACAACCTGCATAGTTCTTCCCTTCTACAAAATTTTTGGACTAATAAATTATATATATAATACAGCAACCTGCACTTCCATGAAATATTTTATTCCATCTAGACTAAAATATGGCAATTTCTTTGAAGAATTGTGGGTTCCATAATCGAATTTTTATGTAAGTTATTCGATGTAATGATTTACCACATTAATGCTAGCATTCTTTATTCTAGGTGCATTTCTCAAGGTCAGGTTTCTTTCTTAAATGGCTTAATGACCTTTTGGCCCTTAAAGTATGGGTCAATATACCTACAAACCCCAAAAGTATAAAGTCGTACCCTTTGACCCCTAGAATATTAAATATCGTTCCCTTTAGCCCTTTTCGTGATTAAAACGACATATCGGACTAAATCAGAGGGTAAAACACTCTTTATTGTAAAAAAGGCTAAAAGGAACGATACCTAATACTATAAGGGTTAAAAGGTATGGAAAATCGGCTTTTACTAAAATTGTTCCCTACTAATCAGTTGTTGATCCACAACTCCGTCTTTTGGTCTATTGTGATGGCCACCTGACTCCCAAAGCTAACATATATTACACTTCTCGGTAGGTGTGCATTGAGCCAAGTTAAGCAGCTCATGTCTTCTTTCCAAAGACTATTTGTGGAATGAGCATGTGGAGACTTTATGGATGCTGCAAGTTTTGTGTTGTAGATTGAATGTAGACACGTAAGGTTCCTTTTCTGTTGAGTGCCCATTACCCAAACACCTCAATCTGTACTTCGTATACCACCAGTACTGGCTTGTGGTTAACTAACCATAATGTGACGTGCATGTTTTGTGCATGCAACCTGTAGTTTCGTCTTCAGCACTTCAACTGAGATTCCTTTCGGGAGAAGTAGGTTCCCAAACGATGACAGCGGATACCATTGTTGTCTTTTGGTTATATCATTTGAATACCATCATGTGTCAATAAACACTGCCTAATGACAATGATCGCAAGTTTTCTCTGTGAAGTGAGAGACGAGAATACATATATCACAAATGAGCGAACATAATACATATATCACACTGTGAAGTGTACAAAATAGCTCGTACAATGCATATCTAAACCTCTATACAATGATCGAACATGACGGACTAAAGACTGTACCCTTAGTATATAAGATCAATCTGGACAGCCTGTGAGGCTTCTCCTCAATCCTGTGGGTAACAACATACACTAATATAGCAGCTCCTCCTAAACTGTGACAAATCAAACATATCTTATAGGGTTTTTCACTGCTAGTTTGTTCTTCCTCCGTTTTAAGTGAAATTGGTGTGCAGTAATTTGTCCTTTGCTGTCTGACAAAAGAAAAGTATCTTTGTTATTTCATATCTAGTTTTTCACAGCTAGTTAACTGAAGATATAATAATAAAATAGCAGTTTGCAATTAGAAAACAATCTGACGTAGGACTTAAAGGAGGAGATTCCCCTGAAAAGATCAAGTACAACCTTTTCAACCTTGTATCCGTCGCTTGTTATGTTGGAAATACACATTTTTAATTTCTTGCAGGTCATGACATTTTGTTAAAGTTTTATGCTTACTTAAAGCAACTCAGAGTGTCTTAAATTATGCAAATTTGTCCTACTTCTGCAGATGCTCATTGAGCAATGCAGTAGACGGATAAGATAGGCTGTTGTAAGAGGGCTGATGGGTTTGGCAGCTGAGCATAAAGCAAACATTTGATGTTTGCAGTTTTGGTTTGTGAGCAGATACGGAAATCTATATTTTGTTATCGGAAGCACTTATGTTTAATCTTTTTCTCCAGGTGGAAGGTAAAACTACAAACCTATTCACTTAATAGATATTTTGGACACTAGATGATAGAGACGTTTGACACTAATGCATCAAATATCTATCATTAAAATTAATTTTAAGGTGTGACACTCAGCTCTTTTCACTTCATGAATCTTCTCTATCAAAGCTAGCATATCCTCCATATGGTTCCTTTTAGCCGCTATAGTATCAAATATCGTTCCTTTTAGCCTTTTTTTACAATAAAGACTGTTTTACCCTCCGATTTAGTCTGATATGTCGTTTTAATCATGAAAATGGCTAAAGTGAACGATATTTAATACTCTGGGGGTCAAAGGGTATGACTCCATACTTTTGGGGCTGGAAGGTACATTGGCCCATACTTTAAGGGCCAAAAGGTCATTAAGACTTCTTAAATATTTATCATATCCGGAAAAATGACTTTCATGTTAGTTAGATTTATGTCCATCTTAGACAATAACTGTTACCTCTTGTGATGCCTGCTTCAAACTGATTTTTTTGTTTAAATGGTTTATTTAGAGTTACAAAGGTTACGTTCTTTAACCTCTATATGAAATTCCATATAATTTGAATTTCTGCATCGTATAATTTCTGGTGATAAGATTAGTTAAAAATCTAAAGAATACAAGTTGGGATGTACAGAGGTGCTAAAAGAAGAAATGTTGTAGTACAGGCTTTACGTGTACTTTTTGTATATTGCATAGTACATGCTAATGAGGCTATTTAGAGAATATAATCTTTTAGCCCTGTTTTCTCTCCGTTATTCGTTGCACCCTATCCTTCCTAAAACTGGTCGGATTTTTTTAACTTCCCACTTTTCTTTTTCTCAAACACCCAACTAACCTCAACCTTTTCAGAACGTGAATGACAGAGGTATGAAGATGTCCAATTTTGTTGATTCATTTGGGACCTTGCAGTTTCTATTCTTCATGTGTGCCTTGCATGGAGGGGACTTGCAGCAAGCAGAAAGATGTTGAGGCACACAGGCTAGTCCCACAGCATCTCATTTTGCATAATTGTAGAAGTACATCTACTTTTCTCTGCTTATTATATTTTTGTTCTTTCACCTCACCTAAAATAACTTCTTTTTATATTCTTCAGCGTCCAGATTCTACTTCAAATTCTGGTCAACCGCCGACTAGGGTGGGACTGACAAAGTCACTCTAGTCTAAATGAATAACATCACTCTTGAAATTGATCTAATTCAACACACCATTTTGCAATTATGGTATCCTCGTAACATAAGCTGGAATCAAAAAACCTAATGGCATCGACTTTGGTTAATAGAAGATTGTTTAAGCGACTTTTAACGAGTACACTATAATTTGCTAAATAATTTGAGCACAAAAGTTGGGAGATAATGGAGAGTCTGCAAAGATAACATAATAGATTGAGTAGGGTCGACAAAGTTTATATATGTGACATTAATAAGACATGCAATAATAATATTTTGGTACTACACATGTGTCCGATTATGTGTATAAGTGAAAAGTAACTAGTAACAACTTCAGATATGGATACCTCTTTATCTCCATCTATTATATTTGAAGCCAATTTACAAGACATGGAAATTAATTCACAAGGCTTTAACTTATTCACAGATACATAAGATAGATAGGGAAAGAACAATTTTATGTGAATATAACCAAAAAAATCTTGATTAACTATACTACAACAGAAATTTACAATAAGATTTTGAATAGGCAAATATTTTTTCCAAATGTCTATTCTATCCGGTGGCAAGTTTAGTTCTCAAAAAGAATTTCTAAAATAGGAGAAGAATGGTTAGAAGTGGAAGAGATGAGCAGATGAATTCAAATAGACTTAAAAGATAGTAGAGCGTACGTGAGGATTGGAGAAGACTATAGAGTGTAGACCGTAGATGTGGAGGTTAATTGTAAGAGCCATGTGTTAAGTGCTCCAAAAAAAGACTTAACAAAGATAAATGCTATTTCCACATGAACTTTCATAAATAACAACATAGACCCTCAAGTTTATAAATATTACTAAATAGTAACATGAAATTTGCTTCACATCAATCTGACAAATATGTATAATCTTTCTTGTCCATTCTTTATAGCTTTCAATCTAGTTCATACATTAAAACATGTTTGAACACATGAAGTCTAAGTAGATATATACAAATATAATGACATACGTCTTAAAATTGAGCGGGATTACAAAGACTATGAATGTTACAGCATAAAAAAATGATAAATTTGAGTATTTTATCAAGTTAATGTGGCCTAATATGACAAACGAGAAGTATTCAAAAAATAAAAAGTTGAATTGGAATAGAAAGCAAAACATGGACGAAAATGGAGCCTTCTTTAAATCATTACATAACAACTTCAATATTTTCTCCTCGTATATCATGAGTTCAATATTTTCAAATACAAGATTATATGAATATCTAATTGTATATGTGTAGTTATCAATCTTAATATCATGCCTGTGTTATGAGTTTTAAGTCATGGTTAGTTTGTTTTTCTAAAAGTACAAATAATTATGCATTATCTGGGCAGGAAAGTGTTAAAAGTCTTTCTTTTTTTTCCGAAAAATGTGCTACGATTTTATAAGCAAATACAACTGTAGTAAGAATCCCCTCCGGAAATTCTATTCATCCTGACGTCATTTAACTTCTTTTACATGTATGCATTTCCTAAATCATTCCTCTAAAAACATGGTTTGCGAGACCCGGGAAAAAATCTGCACAAATATTTTGCTTTTTAGGTCAATTGGCAAATGCAAACTGGCCAAAACTGCATATATACTTAGTTTCATTCTTACATGGCTTTGAAAAAAAATATTATACAATTTCAGGTTTATTTTTAATATCTTCTCATAACCTCATCTTTTCAACAAAGAAAATTTCTTCTTGATGGTGCACACTAGATTTGAACACTCTAGAGTTGCTTACAAAGAATGGACAAGGTATCTTCCCGTTTGATCACGACGGCCTCCAAAAGTAACTAAATGTTGGACGCGATATTAATGGCTGACACCATGGCCCTGCAAAAAAAATTAATATTTTCAATCGATTTACAAAAATTTGAAGACTTAGATTATTAAATCATATGAGCAATAAAGATCTTGGTTACATTGAGTATCACCCAAAATAGGAGGTGGTGCTCTCTGGATATGTGAAGAATATCGAATAGGATCCTCAACAGGAAAAGGTGGTAGTGGAGTGGGGCATGACGGAGGATTAGGTGGAAGTTGGGGCTTTGGTGAAAGAGGCAAAGGGGGAGGGGGAGGAGGAGAATCAGGTGGTGATGGTGGTGACAAAGGGGGAGGAGGAGGATGAGGAGGAGAATCAGGTGGTAATGGTGGTAAGTTCCTTTCCCTTCCATCTGAACCGTTCCCGTGAGCAGAATTTTCCTTTTCATCCTTGTGGTTGACCGAGACATCCTTCATTTTGAGCTCCTGATTGCACAATATCTTATGGATTTCATCTTCTTCAGCAGACATGTGTGAAAGCAAATGGCCAAGGACAGCAACATTGCTGTGTGAAAAACTAAGAATGAGTAACTAAGAATGTAAGACTCAGTGAAATTTGAGGTTGATGTTAAATCCCAACACCGGTTGACAAAAACCAAGCACATGTATATCTTTTCACAAAATTCAACTTTCCTAACAGGGCTGATTGGCATACTTGGAAATTATATGGCTCATAAGAAAAATTCTTATGAAATTTTAATTTGAAGATAATCAAAGGATTAAATTAAATATTTTAAGATTGTTAAAAATTTAAGCCCAAAATAAAAAATATTGACGTTATCCAGATCTAAAAAACAAAAAAGGCCTCTTATGAATGAAAGAAGAGAGTAATATGAAGGAAATTGCATGAAATATGGTTACTACACTTAGTATGGAAAGGAACTGTAATGGGTAAAATAGTCCATAATTAATTAAAAATTGTGTTATTTTTTGTGGTGAATGTATCTAATTTCACTTTTAAGCTATGAGAACAAGTTAGTAGTTAAATAACTGCCAATAAAAATTATGCCAATTAGGAAGGAGATATATGTTAAAAGTTTCTTGTAATTGACCTTGGAAAAACATTAGATAAGAAACAAATGTGTAATGAATGTAACAAAACAGGCTACATGATCTCAATATTAATAATTTCTGACCTGCCATATTCTTCGATAATGCCATCAGTCGATCTTGATTGAATTACATATATGTCTTCTTGAGATGAATTTCTGATTAAATGCTCTATATGATCAACGTAAGGCTGAAGATGTGATTTTGGTATAATCTTCCTTTTAATCCATAATCGCAGAATCTGTAGTTATAGATTGTACTTAAAAGAAGGTTATGGAAAAGTGCAATGTTAAAAAATCATTCAAGTGATCATATCAGTAAATGATACCTTAGCACACTGCTTATGATTCTCTCCGGGGTGAGCCCCTGATGGAGCAGCAGCTCCTAACAGCCGAGGCAACTGATCTTGCACGACTGTAACCAAACAAGCTCCGGCAAAGTCTACAAAATTTTAAGAAAAAATTGAGTCATTTGTACTGATCATGCTCTTCATAAACCACGCCAGGCAATATCTTACAATTACATTGAATCTGGATAGATGCTAATATAGAGAAGAAACAATCATAACAACCACTAATGCAAAGAAGTGAAGCAAATAAAAGTTTGAAAGTGGAGTAAATATAATAATGAAATCCACAAATCTGGGGTTTTTAACTTTCTGCCTATGTGAATGCTTCATAATGGAATCCACAAGAAAGAAAAATTTTACTCTTCCATGCATATTCTGCTCTGTTTCCAACTTCTCTATTATAAGTTGAATAACAACAATATTTATCATCAAAGCACGAAATTACAAATTTACCTACTATATAAAATTAAAAACTAATCCAACTACATGCACTTGTGATTAAAGAAAGTAACCCTATATATTTAATCAAATTAGTATATAGACATCTACTGAAAGATTGACATTAATTATGTTTCCACATGAACACTTTTAGTAAATCACAAAATTCAGTTTATTTTTAAAGAAAAAAATATATGAGCTTTAACATTGTTTATGGTCAATAAAGAAAAAAATATTTAACAAAATATTTGAATGCTGGTGCAAAAACACAATATTACCAACCTCATGGGCAATTCCATTTTTAGCACAATCAGATGCAAGACGCGTTGCCCGATGTATACAGTCTTTTGACTCTGAGAGTATCTCCAATATACCTCTGAATGCGTCACGAGCAACAATTCCCTCAGTACTGATAGAGCCCCGAGTAGACACATTATCCCTTGGTTGAACAGGGGAACCAATTTTAGGAGTTCTAGACACATTTTGAGGAATGCTTTGAGAAGGAACTCTTATCAATTTCTTCTCCTTAGCAAGTGCAACTAGATGTCTTATAGATGGAATAGAGTCCTCGTTGTTTGATTCTGACAATGCACTTGTTTTGCTCCCTGGAACACCTTTGTTTTCTGTTTCGAGCCTATGCAAGGAGAGCAACATAAGAAAGTATATCAGGGAAATTATAGTATGCTTACTATTAGGATTAGCAAAAAAAATGGGCTCATACCTTTTACTCACTTGGTTAGCTTCTAGTGATGATTTCCGCCTTTTTTCGAATAACTCCCTAATTTCTTTAACGGCTGTAGCGAAATATTTAGCTACATTCGATTTTCCTCGAGGTCTAATCTTGACATCACCCGTAAATAAATGGATGTTATTAGGTTCAACGAAAGCTCTGTTAAAAACAAAATAATTGAAGAAACCTAATTTAGTAAATTTACTTCCAAAAAATAAAATAAGAAACCATACTTCATGTTGAATGTCAGGTCTTAATATACAGATAACACGATATACAAAAAAATACTTAAACTAACACAATTTTAAAGAAAGACAATGAGAGATACATAGCAATACTACTTGAAAATTTCATGACCAAAAACTATAGCATCATTGCATTCAAGCATTCCTATTCACCAAATGTACAATTCATAAGAAAATGAGTAGTTTACATTTAAAATTCATATTTACATAGACAATTCATGAATTTTGTTTGATTAGCATTTTTATTCTTGTGACATTAACATATGTACCTAGATGTGAAAGACAATAATTTTACATTCATTTTCAATTGTATTTATTCAACCTTGTAAATAGAAAAATATTGGTATATTATCACTTAATCAAGATTAATCAAGATTATAAAAACGATAATGCTCAATTATTATCTACTGCAAGTTTAAACAAGCCTTGCCATTTTAAGCTTATATAAGTAATTAGGAAAAAGATTTTACCATAATGAGGATCTTAAGCCAATAAAGTTAATTAGTGTATCCTTGCTTCCAAATAGTAGAGGTAATATCTAACCCCATTCATACAAAAACTTAGCAGATTTTCTTTAACATATATTATTTATCAATATAAACTTCACACAAAATTTTTATATTATTGAGAAAAAGAATGTGTTAGCATGTTTTAAGAACCTAAACATTGAGGGGAAGAATGAAGTCTAAAATAAAGTGGGGATTCTCTTTTTGTCAACCTTCAATATACACTTTTAATGTGCAATGGGTGGGAAATATTGCATGCACATAAATAATGCACAAATGTGTTACCTCACCACCTCTTTTATGAATTATAACTACTAAATAAAATTTTTATAATACAAAAATACTCAATAGTCCTATAAAAGACATCATACACTCTTAGACTACTTCAAGATATAGAACAGTTCTATTTTGGCCTATTATTTTTTATAGCATGACTTAATAATCAAGTTTTTTTGTAGTCTTGAGACTTCTGCAATGTGTAAATTATTTCATTTAGTGGGCTAGTCTAGAAATGGAACATTAGAGTGGTATATAGGTAGGCATTATTGTGTTGACAAACACAAATATTTTTATTTTTAAACTTTTTCCTACTGTAATTCGATCTTAAGTCTAAAAACTTGGCATGGAGTTAGGATTTAGCCCCTTCATATTGTCAAATTTATAAACGTGAATTTATCATAAACATATAGCCAAATTGGGAGATTAATAGGAAAATTCACATGTAAGTATAATTTTTTGATAGAACAAGAAAATTCCTTTTGTATAGAATTTATATATTTAGATCTAACACATCCACGTGCACACACATATTTTACAATCCAGCTATCTAAGATGATCTAACAATGCCTAGGGTATCGTCAATGATTGTATCACGAACTATTAACTCATGTCAGTTTTCCCTGAATCCTCAAAGGATCCATAAATCTCTACATATTTAGTAAGATGCTCTTCACAAATTTGATTTTCGTACCATTGACATTGGTTAACTAATATAAAGAATTGAGAAGAAGCTAACTGTTCATGTGTCCCAAATAACTGTACACAATATCTCCATTTATATGTAGTTTTTCCAAAATCTTCAGCCCGGGCTATCTGGAAAGTTCAAGACAATTATACATAAGAATATGTGATAGGTTGCACTTAAAAATATATTAACATCAAAGCCTTGTATGAATTTACTTATATTTAATTATTTATAGTGAGCATAATATTTTTTCTATTAAGTAAATTATATATACCTTAAACCATAAAATAAAACTAATATATATGAGATTATTATATGTATTGCTCATTTATGTGGAATTAAAATACGATATATATTAAACAGGTGTTTTAGTATACTATTATTATGGAAAAAATAAAAATAAATAAACAGTGTAGGTAATACTTTATAAACATATTTAATAATATAATATAGAAACCCATTTTATACCGAAAAAAATATAATTCCATTTTATCTATTTAAATTTTACAACAGTGTATTACTTGAAATCCTCTTGATATTTTAGACATATATTCCCCTGTAAATTTTTAAATTTTAGGAAATTAATATTAGAATCAGTGCTTAGATGTTATATTAATAATGTAGATTTATATTCTTATATCATTAATATTTTATAATATTTACCTTTTAA
This sequence comes from Apium graveolens, assembly GCF_009905375.1. NCBI lineage: Eukaryota > Viridiplantae > Streptophyta > Magnoliopsida > Apiales > Apiaceae > Apium > Apium graveolens. The sequence continues at coordinate 206,398,726 of NC_133647.1, forward strand.
ATCTTTTAAGAAAATATTTTTAACACAAAGATACTATTTTCATTGTGTGAAAGCATCTTTTATATGCACCAATATGTCAAAAAGCTCCTTTTTATAAAAAAAGTAATTGGGGGAATAAAGGATAAACACCAAGTACTACATTTACAAAACTAAAAGGCCCTTACATTTGGTACATATCTTTATTAGACTATTGGTTTAGTGTTGTTTTATGTATAAAGTGAAAATGAAGCAGTTGAGGCCCAAAATTAGTCTTAAAGACAAACATAACCAGCCTCATTCACCGCTATCTCATGATTTCAAGTCCTCTTATACACATTTTAGCATAATTTACCCTAAGAAAATGAGGATAGCAAGGTGTATGTCATATAAAATTGATTGTCCAATACAAGTAAAAGTGCAACTAAGATAATTGGACTAGAAAATTAGTAGACATGGTATATGAAAAGAACAAACCACAGCTGGCCATGCGGGTAGTCAGCAGTCTTCACCAGAACTAGATCTCCATGCTTGAAGTTTTGACTTCTTTTATTATGAGATCGAGATCTGCTGCTTGATCCTGAAATTCGATGGCTCGATAGATAAAATAATATTCTAACTGTCAAGGCAAATGGGACAGTCTCTTATGCAAATGGGACAGTCCCTTTACAAATGAGACAGGGTATGGGACAGTCTCAATTACACTGCAGAAAATAAACAATAGAAATAAAATGCAGAATGCTGAAAAACTGAAAAGTAAAAACACGAGAAGTTTTCACTTGGTTCGGCCCCTACACCTTTTCTATGGCCTACATCCAAGTCCCCATGCCAACTAGCATAGAGAATGTATTATATCAACTTTAATAAAAGAACTTACAATCTTTTCCTTGATTACAAATATAGCACCTGAAAGAAACCCTTTCCCAAGCTACCTTGCTACCTAGCCCACTGTTATTCCTTAGCCTTCTAGCTACCTTGCTATACTTTGAAATCAAGCTTGCCACAACCCGGCACAAAGTTGATATGAATACACAAGTATAAGAATAAACAAATTGATTACAACTCAAACTAGGTTTCTTGTTTTTCTGGATATGAATATCTCGGGTATGAAACAAGAAAATAATTTCAGATGATGAAGGATTCTCGTGAAAGTGTTAGCTGCAAATCTGAAATGAAGAGTTGTATTTATAAGCAAAGTTCTAACAGATTTATTTTCGAACACAAGATAAGGTTGGAAGATAAGTTTGTTTGAAAATATTTGAATGAAACTTTTAAACTGATCTGTTAGTACGTTTGAAAAAGATAAATCAAGTAAAAAGATAAGGCTTGAGAGATTTAAACTTGATTTATAAGATAAGGTGGTAAGTTTGTTTGAGATAAGATTTATCCAGATAAACAAGATTTACACAAAACCCTAACAAACCTAATCCTGAGAAATAGCCTCTGCTGGAACTTCTGAACAAACTGCAAACTCTGGACTCTAAACTGCTGTCTGATATGTTGCAATCTGAATATCATCATAAACTCGTAGATTAACATTCTCCCCCTTTTATGATGATGACAAAGAAAGCATAAATGCTCCCCCTATCAAAAACACTAAAGGCCTGTAAAACAGAGTTAGATTCAACAGAATATATTGCAGTTTATAATACATGCAATCAATATGATAATGAGACAACTAAAGAGTGAATGAGACACCAGAACAATATGCATAAAACCGTCTCAATCATTAAATACTAAAAACGTAACAACCCATCCCTAAACTAGAATGTCCAGTTGTAACAAATCCACAAATCCAGAATATCAGTCAATCACAAAGTCATCCAAAAATATCCATCAAAAACATAAACCAACCATTCAGAATCAAAAACACCCATTCAGAAACATAGTCTTAACCAAAATAAACTCTTAACCAAATAAACCCATAAACCCATCATCGTCTAAAAATATCAATCAAACATCTTAAAAACATCTCATAATTTCTCCCCATTCATCATAAAAGGGTCCTTCAATCAGAATCGTCATCAACATGAACTGGAGCTTTGCCTTTGCCTTTGCCTTTGCCTGAACCAGAAGCCTTGTTCTGGGATGAAGGAAACACCGGAGCTGAGCCGTACTCTGAAAATAGCTTGTCAAAAGCTTCCTGAGTTGGTGCCTTCCCGTCCCGTTCACGAAGCCATTCAAATATCTTAGCCTTGTATTCTTCTCTGGTCATACCAAAAACTGAAGGTGGAGGAATGGCAGGGAGTGGCAGAGGAGCAGTGATTTCTTCTAGAGTACAATCTCCAATCCAGTCTCTTTTCTTGTGCCAATACATCTTGCTCTTGTCTTGCATGGCTGACAACTGCTGAGATAAAAACTTAGTCTCTGACCCAAGTTTAAAAAACAACTTAACAAATTCCTTTTCCCATGCCTTAGCAGAGGAAATCATCCCTTCCTGCAGAGTCCCAAACTCAAAATCTATGGTCTTAGACAACTTGACATCAGAAGTATGCAATACAGAGAGTTTAGCATTGATATCATCCAAAGATGAACAAACATACTTCCTAAACAACTCAAAAGAAGCATTAAGAATACTAACTTCAGAAGTTAGTGATCCAAGAGTTTTGACAGAAGCAAAATGCTGATTAAGATTAGCCAAAGCAACAGAATTTTCATTTAATTTGATCAACAGAGAATTAAGAAGAGTATTGGTAGGCTGATCAAAGGGGTCTGAGGCATAATTAGGAGACTTAGGAATACCACCAACATTCCTAGAAGCATCATCAAAAACTAACTCATTTGATTCAGAAACTACGAGACCATTCGCAGTTAAAACAGACAAGTCAAAAACAACATTCAAACTTTCTGATTTAGCAGTCTCAAAAGGAACACGAAAATACTGAAAAATCTTTGTTAACAAAGCAGGGTATGGAAGATGCATGGATTCATGTTTAGCACAATGATTCATGTTGGAAATAATCAATGAAGCCAAATTACAAGGGGTTTTCTTAACAAACACTGACAGAAGAATAGAATCCTGAAATGTTACTCTATCACGACCAGATTTACGAGGCAAAACATTCGAGTGAAACAATTTAAACAATAATAAGCACATAGGAGTTAAATCAGTTACCAATGGTTTGACAGACACAGAAACAAAGTTGTCACCGAGAATAGCTTTGAGTTGTTCCTCATATTGCAATCCAGGAATCTCGTCAAACGCCTGATGAGTGGTAAACGGGCAGGGACCTTGATCGGATACGCCTGTGAGCCTGGCCAGCAAATCCGCCTTAAAACAAACTGGACTACCTTTCACCGAAGAGAACACAATATTGTCGGCCAAAATCGAAAAATTCGCATAGAACTCCTTCACCAAATCTGGATAGATTACATCTGACGGCGATAATAACCCAGCACACCCAACAGCTTCAAACAATGATGATACGCCAATCCTGGAGAGAAGATCAGTATCACACAACCTTTCTTTTAGAATGGACTTGTTCCATGCCTTAGTAGTGCTTTCCTTTGCATGGCGTTCGGAAGAATTAGGAGATGCTTCACTAGATGCTTCGGAGATGACTGTGGCCATACGACGACGCTTCGAACCAGACGGAGCAGGGGTCGGGGTTTGGTTAGCGATGGATCTCGAACGGCGAGCCATGGAAGAAAAGAAGATTTTAGGGTAGAATTTTGAGAGAATGAGAGAGTAGAGTGAGAAAAGAAAATGAAAAGATTAAGAAAGAGAGTTTAAAAAGAAGTAGAAACTGAAGAGTTAGAGATGGAAGAGGAGATGAAGAGGTGCAAAAACAGAAGTGATGTATTGAATGAATGATACATGCACGAGTTTCAAGGATATGAAAAGTCTAATCAAAAGATTTATAAAATCTAATGCTATATACACGCATAAACACACGGACACATAAAGTAAAAAACCACAAATTTATAAACAGGAACCTAATAATTCAAATAATAAATACACAACATATATTTAAGTATTACGACATAATTCAAATTTAAACACATAAATTACATAAAATCACGTAATAAATTACAGAGAACACATACCTAATTCTCGACGCATTTTACAAAATCTATCTTCAGCTAAAGGCTTAGTGAAGATATCTGCACGCTGTTTCTCAGTAGAAATATAAATAAGCTCAATATTACCTTTAGAAACATTATCTCGTAGAAAATGGTGACGAACATCAATATGCTTAGTACGAGAATGCATAACAGGATTTTTAGAGATATTAATTGCAGAGGTATTATCACAATATATAGGAATATTTGAGTAAGAAATACCAAAATCCTGCAATGTTTGTTGCATCCACAAAATTTGAGCACAGCAACTTCCAGCTGCAATGTACTCTCCTTCAGCTGTAGAGAGAGCTACTGAAGTTTGCTTTTTACTATGCCATGCAACTAAACAATCTCCTAAAAATTCACAAGCACCACTTGTGCTTTTTCTATCAACCTGTGACCCTGCATAGTCAGCATCTGAAAAACCGATTAAGTCAAAGGAAGAGGAGCTTGGATAAAATAATCCCAAGTCACTCGTACCTTTCAAATATTTAAAAATACGTTTAGCGGCATTCAAATGAGATTCTTTAGGTTGAGATTGAAAACGAGCACACAAGCATAAACTATACATAATGTCAGGTCGTGAGGCAGTTAAATATAACAATGAACCAATCATACCTCGAAATTTAGTGACATCTACAAGTGTACCTTGTTCATCCTTAGTAAGCTTAACTGAAGTACTCATCGGAGTTGATTTAGGTGTGACATGATCAAGTGCAAATCTTTTGAGTAAATCCTTTATGTACTTGCCTTGGTGAATAAATATTCCTGCATGAGACTGATTAATTTGCAAACCTAGAAAGTACTGCAATTCACCCATCAAACTCATATCGAATTCCTTATGCATGCAATCAGAAAACCACTTACACAAAGATTCGTTAGAAGATCCAAATACTATATCATCAACATAAACTTGTACTAAAAGAAAGTTATCACGTTTATGAAAAATAAAGAGAGTTGGATCGAGTGTACCGCGAATGAAACCATTGTTCACAAGAAATTGACTGACACGTTCATACCAACAGCGAGGAGACTGTCTCAATCCATAGACAGATTTCTTGAGCTTGTAAACATAGTTAGGGTACTTCTCGTGAATGAAACCTGGAGGCTGCTTTACGTAGACTTCTTCCTTGAGATAGCCATTTAGAAATGCGCTTTTGACGTCCATCTGATAGAGCTTGAACTTCTTGTGAGCTGCAAAGGCCATTAAGATTCGAATAACTTCTAAACGAGCTACTGGAGCATATGTCTCGTCGTAATCGATTCCTTCCTGCTGGTTGTATCCCTAAGCAACCAACCAAGCTTTATTTCGAATGATATTTCCATCTTCATCTTTCTTATTCTTGAAAACCCAATGAGTTCCAATGATCTTGGCATCCTGAGGAGGTGGGACGAGTTCCCAAACATCACACCGCTCGAACTGGTTCAATTCCTCCTGCATTGCAACAGACCAGTGTTCGTCTGCAACTGCTTCTTGAGCATTCTTTGGTTCGAACTCAGCAACAAAAGCACAGAATGCACATAGATTATGAAGCCTGCTTCGAGTAGAAATCCCTTGATCTAAATCAGTGAGAAGATTATCTGGTGGATGATTCTTCACAGTCCTAGAGGACTTAGGAAGTTGAATATTACTCATTTCTTCCTCATTAGAATTGTCTGCCTGGAAATGAATAGGAGTTGTCTCATTCAAAAGAGACTGCCTTATTTCCGCTTGTGAAGATTTATCCAGAGGAGTAACATAATTCAAATTTGAAACACTATCGGGAGTCTTTGGAGAGCCAGAAGATTCATCTGAAGCTTGAGTAGATCCTGAAGAATTATCAGAAGACTGAGATGGACCTGGAGAGACTTGACTGTTTGATTTGTCAGAATGAGACTGACTCTTTTCAGAATGAGACTGTCTCATTTGGGAATGAGACGATAGATCCGCAGTGTCTTCATCAATTTGAGATATATTCCTTGAAGATTCATTGAATGAAATATTGATGGATTCTTCTACTTTGTTCTTGACAGAATTATAAACACGATAAGCTTTGCTTGTTGTAGAATATCCCAAGAAGATTCCTTCCGTAGATTTCGCATCGAACTTGCCTCGATTATTTTGAGTATCTAAAATAAAACACTTGGAACCAAATACTCGAAAATAACTAATGTTAGGAGTCCTTTTCTTAAGCAATTCATACGGAGTTTTAAGCAAAAGAGGACGAATAAGCACTCTATTTAAAACATAACAGGAAGTGTGTACCGCTTCAGCCCAAAATTTTCTTGGAAGCTTACTCTCATGCAGTAGAGTTCTGGCAGTTTCCTGTAGAGTCCTGTTCTTGCGTTCTACTACTCCGTTCTGCTGAGGAGTTCGAGGAGCTGAGAATTCATGAGTGATTCCTCTTGATTTACAGAAGGTTATGAAATCCTTCTCGAATTCACCTCCATGATCACTACGAATAGTCTTGAGCTTAAATGAATACTTAGTCTCAAGGTTAGTAATAAGATCCTTAAACTCAATAAAAGCTTCATCCTTAGTTCGTAAAAATAATACCCAAGTGAAACGAGAATAATCATCAACTATAACAAAAGCATAATTCTTACCTCCTAAGCTTACATACCTTTCTGGACCAAAAAGATCTAGATGAAGGAGCTGCAAAGGAACAGAAGTTGATACTTTATTCTTAGCAGTAAAGGAAGTTTTCACCTGTTTTCCAAGTTGGCAAGCTGAACAAGGTTCTATTTTCTTGTACTTCAGCTTTGGTAGACCTCGAACCAGATCATGAGAAGATATCTTCCGAAGAAGATCCATGTGAACATGGCCAAGACGTCGATGCCAAAGATACTGTTGATCTTGAACAGTAGCAAGACAAATTTCTTCTTGCTGTTCATCAAAATCTAATACGAAAATATTTCCTTTTCTTTTGGCAACTAAAGCAAACTCGTTAGTATGAGTACCAATATAACATACATCTTTATCGAACTTAACCTTATGACCAGCATCAGTAAGTTGACTTACACTAATAAGATTATATTTCAAACCATCAACTAAACGAACATTAGAAATGGCAAACCTGTCATTACCAATGGTGCCTTTTCCAATAATTCTGACGGTGTTTGAATCTCCAAGAGTAACTAAGCCACCTTCCTTGGCAACTAGAGATAGAAACTTGGATTTATCACCTGTCATGTGACGTGAACAACCACTGTCGATGATCCATTTATTTCGCGGAACATGGACCTTCAAACAAACCTGCAAGAATTGCTTTATCCCTTAGGTACCCACTTAAACTTGGGTCCTGGTTGGTTAGTATCACAAATCTTATATAAATGTCTATCTGATTTCTTAATCCACATCTGAACAATATTAACAGAAGTATTAGCAGATTTATATCTAGTAGAAGATTTATAAGATGAGTTAGAATAGTGGCCCTTGATACCACATAATCTAGATTCAGATGTAGGATGGCCAGCTTTGCCACAATCTCGACATTTCTCATAAGGCATCTTATATTTCATAGGAGCTCGCTTATAACCGCCTTGAAATGCACGTTTCTTGATTGACTCACATCCTAAACCTCCTTTATCAAGAGAAGATTTTTGTTCACCAAGAAGAGCATTCAAAGTTCCTTCTCCATGAAAACATTTAGCTAAATCTTTTTCAAGCTGTTCGACTTTCTGCTTTAATTCAGGAACAAGGGGATCAGGAGCACTGTCTTCTTTAACGGTTTCTGAATCAACAGATATTGACTCTTTCTTCAAGGCTTCAAGGCATACATCCTTCATCTCAATCTCATTTTTGAGATATTGATTTTCTTCAGTAAGTTTTGAAACCCTTTCAAGCAATGATTTGTTCTCAGCAACTAGGGCTTCTTCCTTCATGGGATCATCCATTTCACTAAGAACTTCACTTAAAGCTTGCTTTAAATAAGCATTCTTTTCTTTTAACTTTCTAACCTGGACCTGCAAATTCAACATAGATGAAGATATATTTGAATTATACTTAATATTCTGTACCTCATCATTGTCACTAGAGTTGTCCTCTAGTCCAGCAAAGCAAAGTTGAGCAACTTCATCGTCTGAATCGATCTCCACATCAGATTCATCATCACTCCAAGTAATTAATGCCTTCTTTTTGTTCTTCAGCTTGTAACAGTCCTTTTTGAAGTGCCCTTTCTTTCCACACTCAAAACAAGTATCCTTGCTTTGATTCACTTTAACCTCCTTGCTCGGATTAGATTTGAAGTCCTTCTTCAGAAACTGTGACTTCATAGGTCGTTTGGAGGCATTCCGTTTGGCAAGAAATTTATGAAACTTCTTTGTTAGAAGAGCAATATCTTCATCAGAATCGTCAAGAGACTCATCTGCATCTGCATTAAGTGCAAGAGTTTTCTTACGAGGAGCTTCATCTTCTTCATCATATCTACGAAGCTGATTTTCGAATTCTTCCAATTCACTGAACAGTGTTAGAGTATCCATAGTTGAAAGCAGTGTTGAATCCTGCAGAATGGTAACCTTTGGAGCAAACTTCTTTGGCATTGCTCTGAGGATTTTCCTATTAATCTCAGATTGAGGAATGATCCTTTCCAGAAGTGAGATGGAGTTCATCAATGTCAGAAACCTCCCTTGAGCATCTCGCACGCTTTCATCTCTTTCCAACCTGAAACCTTCATAGTCACTCATTAGCATACTTAATTTTACTTCACGTACCTTAGACGTGCCTTCGTGGCTGACTTTGATCGTATCCCAAATCTGCTTGGCAGTAGTACATGCTGAAACTTTTCTTAATTCAGTAGCTACCATGCCATTGAGAAGTGAGTTCATAGCTTTAGCATTGGAATTCATTGCGGTCACTTCTTCGGGAGAGAGATCCTTGAGAGATTTTGGCTTCCCTTCTTTCATAGGAATTGTGAAACCATTTTCTACAGCATCCCATTCAAATGCATCACGCTGGAGAAAGATTTTCATTCGAAACTTCCAGTCATTGTAGTTTTCAGCACCATGAAGCAGTGGTGGATAATTGTTTGAATACCTATCTGGTTGAGCCATGGATCGCTAGCAAAATAAACACTAAAAAGAGAATTAAATGCACCTGCTCTGATACCAAATGAAATTCGATGGCTCGAAAGATAAAATAATATTCTAACTGTCAAGGCAAATGGGACAGTCTCTTATGCAAATGGGACAGTCCCTTTACAAATGAGACAGGGTATGGGACAGTCTCAATTACACTGCAGAAAATAAACAATAGAAATAAAATGCAGAATGCTGAAAAACTGAAAAGTAAAAACACCAGAAGTTTTCACTTGGTTCGGCCCCTACACCTATTCTATGGCCTACATCCAAGTCCCCATGCCAACTAGCATAGAGAATGTATTATATCAACTTTAATAAAAGAACTTACAATCTTTTCCTTGATTACAAATATAGCACCTGAAAGAAACCCTTTCCCAAGCTACCTTGCTACCTAGCCCACTGCTATTCCTTAGCCTTCTAGCTACCTTGCTATACTTTGAAATCAAGCTTGCCACAACCCGGCACAAAGTTGATATGAATACACAAGTATAAGAATAAACAAATTGATTACAACTCAAACTAGGTTTCTTGTTTTTCTGGATATGAATATCTCGGGTATGAAACAAGAAAATAATTTCAGATGATGAAGGATTCTCGTGAAAGTGTTAGCTGCAAATCTGAAATGAAGAGTTGTATTTATAAGCAAAGTTCTAACAGATTTATTTTCAAACACAAGATAAGGTTGGAAGATAAGTTTGTTTGAAAATATTTGAATGAAACTTTTAAACTGATCTGTTAGTACGTTTGAAAAAGATAAATCAAGTAAAAAGATAAGGCTTGAGAGATTTAAACTTGATTTATAAGATAAGGTGGTAAGTTTGTTTGAGATAAGATTTATCCAGATAAACAAGATTTACACAAAACCCTAACAAACCTAATCCTGAGAAATAGCCTCTCCTGGAACTTCTGAACAAACTGCAAACTCTGGACTCTAAACTGCTGTCTGATATGTTGCAATCTGAATATCATCATAAACTCGTAGATTAACAGATCCATGAACATGTCTGATAGGAGCCATTTTTCAATTGCAGTAGGGATAGAGAGAAATGTAATCAAGTGACTATTTGTGAATAAAAAGTGATTGAGAGATTTCTAAGATGTGTATTTTATGTATAGAGAGAGATAGAGTTATATATATATATATATAGGAAATTGATATATATATATATATACACACACATATACGCGGAATGAAAGATTAAGAAAAAGAGGGCTAAGGTACATTATATATATATACGGGAATGATCAAATATAAATTAAAATTAAACCAATCTAATCTAATGGTCCCCTAAATCACCCCACTCAATTACTCTGCACCCACTCACGCCTAATTTCAGTTTTTCTACATCTCTTAACGATCGATTTGCATAGCATATGTGTTATATTTCGAATTAATTTTTTTAAAAAATATTTGGTTTCTGGTTACTATTCTAAATTGATTTCTATTTGAGTAACCCCTTGATATATACACACACATATACGCCAAGCTATAGATTCAAAAAAAGATGTACACTTGTCATCACTTGATGCGGCCTTAGTATGTGTAAGATTGGTAGGTTGCCACATAGACACAATATTAGTTACTATTCTTCTTTCACATTCTATTTTTTCTTTCTAAATATATGTAAATATTAAATAAAATATTGGATCCGAGTTGAAAGCTCAAATAGTTTATTTAGTTTTTGATTTTTTATAATTTGTGATTGTAACATTTCAAGTTTCAATAACAATGTTTTTAAAATATATCTCGAATTTTAATTTATTTGGTAACATCACATGCGGGTGTTTCAAAAAAAATATTGATTCCTTATAATTATCTTTATATGCAGTAACAAAATTTTAAATAACGACCTTATTATTTTATTTAATTAATAGCAAATCGATCATTTGGAATTTCAAATTTTTTTAAAATAGTCATAATTTTTTCATAAATTTTAATACACATGAACTTTTATAAATAACAACCCAGTCCATTTAAGTTTGTAAAAATTACTAGATAATAACTCGTAATTTATTTCAAATCAATTCGTAAAATATGGAGAATCTTTCTTGCCCAACCCAGTTGGTTTTCGATCTGTTCATGCATTAAAACATGTTTGAACACATAAAGCCTAAAGTATTGGTACAAAAATATAATGACGTGCGTCTTAAAATTTAATGTGATTATAAGAGATAAAGCCTAAGGTAGAGATTTATAAATATAATGACATACGTCTTAAAATTGAACGTGATTCTTCCATTACAAAAGCTCGAATATTACATCTTAAATAAATGACTAATTCGAATATTTTTCAAGTTAATGTGGCTTGATATGACAAACTAGAAGTGTTTAAAAAAATTAGAAAGTTGAATTGGAAAAAGAAAGTAGAACATGGACAAAAATGGAGCATTCTTGAAATCATTACATGACAACTTCAGTATTGTCTTATACAATTGGAGATTATAAAAACACCAAGTGGATAATAATTTTAATAGCAATTGAGTGTGTTGAAAATAATATATGCATGATCAAGTTGGGAAAGTTAAAAATATTAAGGATAATACTGGTCTTAATCGAAGAATGGGAATATCAATAAACTATCAACAAATCATGTGGCAACCTCGTTACTTTAAGGTTATTGAAAAATGTAAAGGAGTACAAGCTGAGGATGATCATATCAAGTCTATCATTTGTTGCATCTTCTTTGGATGAATTACTAAATTTTCAAAGTTCTTTGCATCTAGTGCAAGAGTTTTTAGCATTTAATTAATTTGAACGGATAAATATATATATAATACAACAACCTGCATAGTTCTTCCCTTCTACAAAATTTTTGGACTAATAAATTTTATATATAATACAGCAACCTGCACTTCCATGAAATATTTTATTCCATCTAGACTAAAATATGGCAATTTCTTTGAAGAATTGTGGGTTCCATAATCGAATTTTTATGTAAGTTATTCGATGTAATGATTTACCACATTAATGCTAGCATTCTTTATTCTACGTGCATTTCTCAAGGTCAGGTTTCTTTCTTAAATGGCTTAATGACCTTTTGGCCCTTAAAGTATGGGCCAATATACCTACAAACCCCAAAAGTATAAAGTCGTACCCTTTGACCCCTAGAATATTAAATATCGTTCCCTTTAGCCCTTTTCGTGATTAAAACGACATATCGGACTAAATCAGAGGGTAAAACACTCTTTATTGTAAAAAAGGCTAAAAGGAACGATACCTAATACTATAAGGGTTAAAAGGTATGGAAAATCGGCTTTTACTAAAATTGTTCCCTACTAATCAGTTGTTGATCCACAACTCCGTCTTTTGGTCTATTGTGATGGCCACCTGACTCCCAAAGCTAACATATATTACACTTCTCGGTAGGTGTGCATTGAGCCAAGTTAAGCAGCTCATGTCTTCTTTCCAAAGACTATTTGTGGAATGAGTATGTGGAGACTTTATGGATGCTGCAAGTTTTGTGTTGTAGATTGAATGTAGACACGTAAGGTTTCTTCTCTGTTGAGTGCCCATTACCCAAACACCTCAATCTGTACTTCTTATACCACCAGTACTGGCTTGTGGTTAACTAACCATAATGTCACGTGCATGTTTTGTGCATGCAACCTGTAGTTTCGTCTTCAGCACTTCAACTGAGATTCCTTTCGGAAGAAGTAGGTTCCCAAACGATGACAGCGGATACCATTGTTGTCTTTTGGTTATATCATTTGAATACCATCATGTGTCAATAAACACTGCCTAATGACAATAAACACTGTATTTGAGCGAACATAATACATATATCACACTGTGAAGTGTACAAAATAGCTCGTACAAAGCATATCTAAACCTCTATACAATGATCGAACATGACGGGCTAAAGACTGTAACCTTTGTATATAATATCAATCTGGACAGCCTATGAGGCTTCTCCTCAATCCTGCGGGTAACAACATACACTAATAAAGTAGCTCCTCCTAAACTGTGACAAATCAAACATATCTTATAGGGTTGTTCACTGGTAGTTTGTTCTTCCTCCGTTTTAAGTGAAATTGGTGTGCAGTAATTTGTCCTTTGCTGTCTGACAAAAGAAAAGTATCTTTGTTATTTCATATCTAGTTTTTCACAGCTAGTTAACTGAAGATATAATAATAAAATAGCAGTTTGCAATTAGAAAACAATCTGACGTAGGACTTAAAGGAGGAGATTCCCGTGAAAAGATAAGTACAACCTTTTCAACCTTGTATCCGTAGCTTGTTATGTTGGAAATACACATTTTTAATTTCTTGCAGGTCATGACATTTTAATAAAGTTTTATGCTTACTTAAAGCAACTCAGAGTGTCTTAAATTATGCAAATTTGTCCTACTTCTGCAGATGCAGTAGACGGATAAGATAGGCTGTTGTAAGAGGGCTGATGGGTTTGGCAGCTGAGCATAAAGCAAACATTTGATGTTTGCAGTTTTGGTTTGTGAGCAGATATGGACATCTATATTTTGTTATCGGAAGCACTTATATTTAATCTTTTTCTCCAGGTGGAAGGTAAAACTACAAACCTATTCAGTTAAAAGATATTTTGGATACTAGATGATAGAGACTTTGACACTAATGCATCAAATATCTATCATTAAAATTAATTTTAAGGTGTGACACTCAGCTCTTTTCACTTCATGAATCTTCTCTATCAAAGCTAGCATATCCTCCATACAGTTCCTTTTAGCCGCTATAGTATCAAATATCGTTCCTTTTAGCCTTTTTTTACAATAAAGACTGTTTTACCCTCCGATTTAGTCTGATATGTCGTTTTAATCATGAAAATGGCTAAAACGAACAATATTTAATACTCTGGGGGTCAAAGGGTACGACTCCATACTTTTGGGGCTGGTAGGTACATTGGCCCATACTTTAAGGGCCAAAAGGTCATTAAGACTTCTTAAATATTTATCATTTCCGGAAAAATGACTATCATGTTAGTTAGATTTATGTCCATCTTAGACAATAACTGTTACCTCTTGTGATGCCTGCTCCAAACTGATTTTTTTGTTTAAATGGTTTATTTAGAGTTACAAAGGTTACGTTCTTTAACCTCTATATGAAATTCCATATAATTTGAATTTCTGCATCGTATAATTTCTGGTGATAAGATTAGTTAAAAATCTAAAGAATACAAGTTGGGATGTACAGAGGTGCTAAAAGAAGAAATGTTGTAGTACAGGCTTTACGTGTACTTTTTGTATATTGCATAGTACATGCTAATGAGGCTATTTAGAGAATATAATCTTTTAGCCCTCTTTTCTCTCCGTTATTCGTTGCACCCTATCCTTCCTAAAACTGGTCGGATTTTTTTAACTTCCCACCTTTCTTTTTCTCAAACTCCCAACTAACCTCAACCTTTTCAGAACGTGAATGACAGAGGTATGAAGATGTCCAATTTTGTTGATTCATTTGGGACCTTGCAGTTTCTATTCTTCGTGTGTGCCTTGCATGGAGGGGACTTGCAGCAAGCAGAAAGATGTTGAGGCACACAGGCTAGTCCCACAGCATCTCATTTTGCATAATTGTAGAAGTACATCTACTTTTCTCTGCTTATTATATTTTTGTTCTTTCACCTCACCTAAAATAACTTCTTTTTATATTCTTCAGCGTCCAGATTCTACTTCAAATTCTGGTCTACCGCCGACTAGGGTGGGACTGACAAAGTCACTCTAGTCTAAATGAATAACATCACTCTTGAAATTGATCTAATTCAACACACCATTTTGCAATTATGGTATCCTCGTAACATAAGCTGGAATCAAAAAACCTAATGGCATCGACTTTGGTTAATAGAAGATTGTTTAAGCGACTTTTAACGAGTACACTATAATTTGCTAAAAAATTTGAGCACAAAAGTTGGGAGATAATGGAGAGTCTGCAAAGATAACATAATAGATTGAGTAGGGTCGACAAAGTTTATATATGTGACATTAATAAGACATGCAATAATAATATTTTGGTACTCCACATGTGTCCGATTATGTGTATAAGTGAAAAGTAACTAGTAACAACTCCAGATATGGATACCTCTTTATCTCCATCTATTATATTTGAAGCCAATTTACAAGACATGGAAATTAATTCACA
Source organism: Apium graveolens (assembly GCF_009905375.1). Lineage (NCBI taxonomy): Eukaryota > Viridiplantae > Streptophyta > Magnoliopsida > Apiales > Apiaceae > Apium > Apium graveolens. The sequence continues at coordinate 206,413,924 of NC_133647.1, forward strand.
AGGCTTTAACTTATTCACAAATACATAAGATAGATAGGGAAAGAACAATTTTATGTGAATATAACCAAAAAAATCTTGATTAACTATACTACAACAGAAATTTACAATAAGATTTTGAATAGGCAAATATTTTTTCCAAATGTGTATTCTATCCGGTGGCAAGTTTAGTTCTCAAAAAGAATTTCTAAAATAGGAGAAGAATGGTTAGAAGTGGAAGAGATGAGCAGATGAATTCAAATAGACTTAAAAGATAGTAGAGCGTACGTGAGGATTGGAGAAGACTATAGAGTGTAGACCGTAGATGTGGAGGTTAATTGTAAGAGCCATGTGTTAAGTGCTCCAAAAAAAGACTTAACAAAGATAAATGCTATTTCCACATGAACTTTCATAAATAACAACATAGACCCTCAAGTTTATAAATATTACTAAATAGTAACATGAAATTTGCTCCACATCAATCCGACAAATATGTATAATCTTTCTTGTCCATTCTCTATAGCTTTCAATCTATTTCATACATTAAAACATGTTTGAACACATGAAGTCTAAGTAGATATATACAAATATAATGACATACGTCTTAAAATTGAGCGGGATTACAAAGACTATGAATGTTACAGCTTAAAAAAATGATAAATTTGAGTATTTTATTAAGTTAATGTGGCCTAATATGACAAACGAGAAGTATTCAAAAAATAAAAAGTTGAATTGGAATAGAAAGCAAAACATGGACAAAAATGGAGCCTTCTTTAAATCATTACATAACAACTTCAATATTTTCTCCTCGTATATCATGAGTTCAATATTTTCAAATACAAGATTATATGAATATCTAATTGTATATGTGTAGTTATCAATCTTAATATCATGCGTGTGTTATGAGTTTTAAATCATGGTTAGTTTGTTTTTCTAAAAGTACAAATAATTATGCATTATCTGGGCAGGAAAGTGTTAAAAGTCTTTCTTTTTTTTCCGGAAAAATGTGCTACGATTTTATAAGCAAATACAACTGTAGTAAGAATCCCCTCCGGAAATTCTATTCATCCTGACGTCATTTAACATCTTTTACATGTATGCATTTCCTAAATCATTCCTCTAAAAACATGGTTTGCGAGACCCGGGAAACAATCTGCACAAATATTTTGCTTTTTAGGTCAATTGGCAAATGCAAACTGGCCAAAACTGCATATATACTTAGTTTCATTCTTACATGGCTTTGAAAAAAAATATTATACAATTTCAGGTTTATTTTTAATATCTTCTCATAACCTCATCTTTTCAACAAAGAAAATTTCTTCTTGATGGTGCACACTAGATTTGAACACTCTAGAGTTGCTTACAAAGAAGCTTACATGTGAGGGGACAACTGATGGACAAGGTATCTTCCCCTTCGATCAGGACGGCCTCCAAAAGTAACTAAATGTTGGACGCGATATTAATGGCTGACACCATGGCCCTGCAAAAAAATTAAATATTTTCAATCGATTTACAAAAATTTGAAGACTTAGATTATTAAATCATATGAGCAATAAAGATCTTGGTTATATTGAGTATCACCCATAATAGGAGGTGGTGCTCTCTGGATATGTGAAGAATATCGAATAGGATCCTCAATAGGAAAAGGTGGTAGTGGAGTGGGGCATGACGGAGGATTAGGTGGAAGTTGGGGCTTTGGTGAAAGAGGCAAAGGGGGAGGGGGAGGAGGAGAATCAGGTGGTGATGGTGGTGACAAAGGGGGAGGAGGAGGATGAGGAGGAGAATCAGGTGGTAATGGTGGTAAGTTCCTTTCCCTTCCATCTGAACCGTTCCCGTGAGCAGAATTTTCCTTTTCATCCTTGTGGTTGACCGAGACATCCTTCATTTTGAGCTCCTGATTGCACGATATCTTATGGATTTCATCTTCTTCAGCAGACATGTGTGAAAGCAAATGGCCAAGGACAGCAACATTGCTGTGTGAAAAACTAAGAATGAGTAACTAAGAATGTAAGACTCAGTGAAATTTGAGGTTGATGTTAAAACCCAACACCGGTTGACAAAAACCAAGCACATGTATATCTTTTCACAAAATTCAACTTTCCTAACAGGGCTGATTGGCATACTTGGAAATTATATGGCTCATAAGAAAAATTCTTATGAAATTTTAATTTGAAGATAATCAAAGGATTAAATTAAATATTTTAAGATTGTTAAAAATTTAAGCCGAAAATAAAAAATATTGACGTTATCGAGATCTAAAAAACAAAAAAGGCATCTTATGGAAAGGAACTGTAATGGGTAAAATTATCCATAATTAATTAAAAATTGTGTTATTTTTTGTGGTGAATGTATCTAATTACACTTTTAAGCTATGAGAACGTGTTAGTAGTTAAATAACTACTAACATTACGAAAAACATTAAGAAAAAATTAGGAAGGAGATATATGTTAAAAGTTTCTTGTAATTGACATTAGATAAGAGGCAACTGATCTTGCACGACTGTAACCAAACAAGCTCCGGCAAAGTCTACAAAATTTTAAGAAAAAATTGAGTCATTTGTACTGATCATGCTCTTCATAAACCACGCCAGGCAATATCTTACAATTACATTGAATCTGGATAGATGCTAATATAGAGAAGAAACAATCATAAGAACCACTAATGCAAAGAAGTGAAGCCAATAAAAGTTTGAAAGTGGAGTAAATATAATAATTAAATCCAGAAATCTGGGGTTTTTACCTTTCTGCCTATGTGAATGCTTCATAATGGAATCCACAAGAAAGAAAATTTTTACTCTTCCATGCATATTCTGCTCTGTATCCAACTTCTCTATTATAAGTTGAATAACCTGCACACAACAATATTTATCATCAAAGCACGAAATTACAAATTTACCTACTATATAAAATTAAAAACTAATCCAACTACATGCACTTGTGATTAAAGAAAGTAACCCTATATATTTAATCAAATTAATATATAGATATCTACTGAAAGATTGACATTAATTATGTTTCCACATGAACACTTTTAGTAAATCACAAAATTCAGTTTATTCTTAAAGAAAAAAATATATGAGCTTTAACATTGTTTATGTTCAATAAAGAAAAAAATATTTAACAAAATATTTAAATGCTGGTGCAAAAATATAATATTACCAACCTCATGGGCAATTCCATTTTTAGCACAATCAGATGCAAGACGCATTGCGCGATGTATACAGTCTTTTGACTCTGACAGTATCTCCAATATACCTTTAAATGCGTCACGAGCAACAATTCCCTCAGTACTGATAGAGCCCCGAGTAGACACATTATCCCTTGGTTGAACAGAGGAACCAATTTTAGGAGTTCTAGACACATATTGAGGTATGCTTTGAGAAGGAACTCTTATCAATTTCTTCTCCTTAGCAAGTGCAACTAGATGTCTTATAGATGGAATAGAGTCCTCGTTGTTTGATTCTGACAATGCACTTGTTTTGCTCCCTGGAACAACTTTGTTTTCTGTTTCGAGCCTATGCAAGGAGAGCAACATAAGAAACTATATCAGGGAAATTATAATATGCTTACTATTAGGATTAGCAAAAAAAATGGGCTCAAACCTTTTACTCATTTGGTTAGCTTCTAGTGATGATTTCCGCCTTTTTTCGAATAACTCCCTAATTTCTTTAACAGCTGTAGCGAAATATTTAGCTACATTCGATTTTCCTCGAGATCTAATCTTGACATCACCCGTAAATAAATGGATGTTATTAGATTCAACGAAAACTCTGCTAAAAACAAAATAATTGAAGAAACGTAAATTAGTAAATTTACTTCCAAAAAATAAAATAAGAAACCATACTTCATGTTGAATGTCAGATCTTAATATAAAGATAACACGACATACACAAAAATACTTAAACTAAAACAATTTTAAAGAAAGACAATGAGAGATACATAGCAATACTACTTGAAAATTTCATGACCAAAAACTATAGCATCATTGCATTCAAGCATTCCTATTCACCAAATGTACAATTCATAAAAAAATGAGTAGTTTACATTTAAAATTCATATTTACATAGACAATTCATGAATTTTGTTTGATTAGCATTTTTATTCTTGTGACATTAACATATCTACCTAGATGTGAAAGACAATAATTTTACATTCATTTTCAATTGTATTTATTCAACCTTGTAAATAGAAAAATATTGGTATATTATCACTTAATCAAGATTAATCAAGATTATAAAAACGATAATGCTCAATTATTATCTACTGCAAGTTGAAACAAGCCATGCCATTTTAAGCTTATATAAGTAATTCGGAAAAAGATTTTACCATAATGAGGATCTTAAGCCAATAAAGGTAATTACTGTATCCTTGCTTCCAAATTGTAGAGGTAATATTTAACCCCATTCATACAAAAACTTAGCAGATTTTCTTTAACATATATTATTTATCAATATAAACTTCACACAAAATTTTTATATTATTGAGAGAAAGAATGTGTTAGCATATTTTAAGAACCTAAACATTGAGGGGAAGAATGAAGTCTAAAATAAAATGGGGATTCTCTTTTTGTCAACCTTCAATATACACTTTTAATGTGCAATGGGTGGGCAATATTGTTAATCCGTGATTTCTGATGATGCATTGAAGAAGTCTACAACAAATCAGATTGTTAGTTAGTTAGATAAGTATTAGAGTTTTGTTTAAATGTTAACTTAGCTAAGTGGATAACCTTTGACTTATCTTTTAAAAACAAACTCTATCTTAGATAAACCTAACATATTTCAAATTCTTTATCTTTCTCAGGTTTATCTCTTTCAAGAAACAAACTAACGGATTACTTGTTTTACACATTCAAATATTTCAAACCTAATCTTATCTTTTATTATCTTTAAAAGAGTTTGAAATACATTATATCCCTTACATGTTTTCTATATAAACCGACTTGATGTTTTTCAGAAACACAACTCTCTGCACTTTCCATCTTATATCTTTCTGAGAAAAACATCCTCTTAATTACAGTCATTGATTATCCAGTTAATTAAGAGTTTATAGTCGAGTTGTAATCTTTCACATTATTATCTTTGTTTTTGAAAGAAAGGTGTATTGTATCACTTGTCCCGGGTTGTGGGAATATTGATTACAAGATCAAGGCCAAGTAGCTGTGTGCTAGGTAGCTGTGTGCTAGGGAAAGGGTTCTTTCATTCAGGGCCAAGATTGTAATCAAGGAAAGTTTGTAAGTACTTTATTTAAGTGGATATAATACATTCTCTATGCTAGTTGGCATGGGGACTTGGATGTAGGCCATAGGCTAGGTATAGGGGCCGAACCAAGTGAAAAGATTTGGTGTTCTTGAATTAACATATTTCCAGCATTGCATGTTTGTATTTCTGTAATTTACATTCTGCTGAATATATAGTATCTGTCTGATTTAGATTCAGCCTGTCTCATTTGCTAAGACAAAAGAGACTGTCTCATTCGTGAACAGTTGCACTTTAACTAATTCTGTTGAGCCTACGAATTTCATTTGGTATCAGAGCAGGTGCATTTAATTCTCTTTTTAGTGTTTATTTTGCTAGCGATCCATGACTCAACCAGATAGGTATTCAAACAATTATCCGCCATTGCTTCATGGTGCTGAAAACTACAATGACTGGAAGTTTTGGATGAAAATCTTTCTTCAGCGTTATGCTTTCGAATGGGATGCTGTAGAAAATGGTTTTACCATTCCTATCAAAGAAGGGAAGCCAAAATCTCTCAAGGACCTCTCTCCCGAAGAAGTGAATGCAATGAACTCAAATGCTAAAGCTATGAACTCACTTCTCAATGGCATGGTAGCTACCGAATTAAGAAAAGTATCAGCATGTACTACTGCCAAGCATATCTGGGATACGATCAAAGTCAGCCACAAAGGCACGTCTAAGGTACGTGAAGTAAAATTAAGTATGCTAATGAGTGACTATGAAGGTTTCAGGTTGGAAAGAGATGAAAGCGTTCGAGATGCTCAAGGGAGGTTTCTGACATTAATGAACTCTATCTCACTTCTGGAAAGGATCATTCCTCAATCTGAGATAAATAGGAAAATCCTCAGAGCAATGCCAAAGAAATTTGCTCCAAAGGTTACCATTCTGCAGGATTCGACACTAATTTCGACTATGGACACTCTAACATTGTTCAGTGAATTGGAAGAATTCGAAAATCAGCTACGCAGATATGATGAAGAAGATGAAGCTCCTCGCAAGAAAACTCTGGCTCTTAATGCAAATGCAGGTGATTCTTCTGAAGATTCTGATGAGGAGATTGCACTTCTCACTAAGAAGTTCCACAAATTTCTGGCCAAAAAGAATGCATCTAAACGACCCATGAAGTCTTCATTTCCAAAGAAAGAATTCAGACCTAGTTCAAGCAAGGAAGGCAAAAATAATCAAAACAAGGATGCATGCTTTGAGTGTGGAAAGAAAGGTCACTTCAAGAAGGACTGCTACAAGCTCAAAGCCAAAAAGAAAGCTTTACTCACATAGAGTGATGATGATTCTGAAGTGGAAATTGACTTAGACGATGAATTAGCTCAACTATGCTTTGCTGGACTTGAATATGACTCCAGTGACAATGATGAGGTACATACTGTTCAAGTTAATAAAAATTCATATATATCTCAGGATGTACTAACCTTGCAGGCTCAAAATAAAAAGTTAAAAGAAAAGAATGCTTATCTTAAACAAGCATTGAGTGAGGTTCTCAATGAGGTTGATGATTCCATCAAAGATGAATCCTTAGTAGAAGAAAATAAGCTACTATCTGAGAAGGTCTCTAAGCTGAAAGAAGAAGTCAACTACCTCAAAAACGAGATCGAGATGAAAGATGCATGTCTTGATGCATTAAAGAAGGAAACTTTTTCTGCTGAAGCAAATGCATCTTCTGATTCTATAGTTCCTAAACTCAAGCAAAAGGTTGCCCAGCTGGAAACTGATCTAGCCAAATGTTTTCATGGAGAAGGAACCTTGAATGCTTTACTTGCCCAACATAAATCTTCTCTTGACAAAGAAGGTTTGGGGTATGGATCAGCCAACAAGAAGAAGGTTTTTCAAAGTGGCTACAAAAGAACTCCTATGAAATACAAGATGCCTTATGAAAAATGTCAAGACTGTGGCAAATCTGGTCACACTAATTCTGCATCTCGGTTATGTGGTATTAAGGGCCACGATACTAACTCAGCAAATAGATCTAAATCTGTGCATAAATCTGTTAATATTGTTTAAATGTGGATTAAAAAATCTGACATGCATTTGTATAAGATTTATGATACTAACATTCAAGGACCCAAAGTCACGTGGGTACCTAATAGATAAAGGATCTTTTGCAGGTCTGTTTTAAAGTCCATATTCCTCGAAACAAGTGGATTATTGATAGCGGTTGTTCTTGTCACATGACTGGAGATAAATCAAAGTTTCTCTCATTAATCGCTAAAGAGGGAGGCTTAGTTACTCTTGGAGATTCCACTACCGTACGTATTGTAGGTAAAGGTACCATAGGTAACGACAAGTTTGCTATTAACAATGTTCGTTTAGTTGATGGTCTTAAATATAATCTTATTAGCGTAAGTCAGTTAACTGATGCTGATCATAGTGTTAAGTTTGATAAAGATGTTTGCTATATTGGTAATAAAGCTAACGAGTTTGCTTTAGTAGCCAAAAGAAAGGGAAACATCTTTGTGTTAGATTTTGATGAGCAGCAAGAAGAAATTTGTCTAGCTACCGTTCAAGAACAACAGAATCTGTGGCATAGGCGTCTTGGTCATGTTCATATGGATCTACTTCGAAAGATATCTTCACATGAGTTAGTTCGAGGTTTACCAAAGCTGAAATACAAGAAGTCAGAACCATGTTCAGCTTGCCAGCTTGGAAAACAGGTGAAAACTTCCTTTACTGTGAAGAATAAAGTATCAACTTCTGTTCCTTTACAGTTGTTACATCTAGATCTTTTTGGTCCAGAAAGATATGCAAGTTTGGGATGTAAGAATTATGCTTCTGTTATAGTAGATGATTACTCTCATTTGACTTGGGTGTTATTCTTGCGTACTAAAGATGAAGCTTTTAGTGAATTCAAAGATCTTATTACTAACCTTGAGACTAAGTATTCCTTAAAGCTCAAGACTATTCTTAGTGATCATGGAGGAGAATTCGAGAAAGATTTCATAACTTTTTGCAAATCTAGAGGCATTACTCATGAATTCTCTGCCCCACGTACACCTCAACAAAACGGGGTCGTTGAACGTAAAAACAGAACTCTACAGGAAACTGCTCGTACTCTTCTTCATGAAAGTAAAATGCCACGTAAATTCTGGGCAGAAACGGTAAACACTTCCTGTTATGTGTTAAATAGAGTGCTTATTCGTCCTATTTTGCTTAAAACTCCTTATGAATTGCTTAAGAATAAAATGCCTAACATCAGTTATTTTCGAGTATTTGGTTCAAAATGTTTTATCTTAGATACACAAAACACTAGAGGAAAATTTGATGCTAAGTCTACGGATGGAATTTTCTTGGGATATTCCACTACAAGCAAGGCCTATAGAGTTTATAATTCTATCAAGCTCAAACTTGAAGAATCTATCAACATTACATTTAATGAATCTGCCTTGAAGATATCTCAAATTGAAGAAGATGTTGCGGATCTATCATCTCATTCCCAAATGAGACAGTCTCATTCTGAAAAGAGTCAGTCTCATTTTGACAGATCAAGCAGTCAAGACTCTCCAGGTCCATCTCAGTCTTCTGATAATTCTTTGGGATCTACTCAAGCTTCAGATGAATCTTCTGGCTCTCCAAAGACTCCCGATAGTGTTTCAAATGTGAATTCTGTTACTCCTCTGGATAAATCTTCACAAGCGGAAATGAGGCAGTCTCTTTTGAATGAGACAACTCTGATTTATTTCCAGGCAGACAATTTTAATGAGGAAGAGATGAGTAATATTCAACTTCCTAAATCTTCTAAGACTGTGAAGAATTATCCACCAGATAATCTTCTCACTGATTTGGATCAAGGGATTTCTACTCGAAGCAGACTTCATAATCTATGTGCATTATGTGCTTTTGTTGCTGAGTTCGAACCAAAGAATGCTCAAGAAGCAGTTGCAGACGAACACTGGTCTGTTGCAATGTAGGAGGAATTGAACCAGTTCGAGCGTTGTGAAGTTTGGGAACTCGTCCCACCTCCTCAGGATGCCAAGATCATTAGTACTCGTTGGGTTTTCAAGAATAAGAAGGATGAAGATGGAAATATCATTCGAAATAAAGCTCATTTGGTTGCTCAGGGATATAACCAGCAGGAAGGAATCGATTACGACGAGACATATGCCCCAGTAGCTCGTTTAGAAGTAATTCGAATCTTAATGGCTTTTGCAGCTCACAAGAAGTTGAAGCTCTATCAGATGGACGTCAAAAGCGCATTTCTAAATGACTATCTTAAGGAAGAAGTCTACGTGAAGCAGCCTCCAGGTTTTATTCACGAGAAGTACCCTAACTATGTTTACAAGCTCAAGAAATCTGTCTATGGATTGAGACAGTCCCCTCGTTGTTGGTACGAGCGTCTCAGTCAGTTTTTTGTGAACAATGGTTTCAGTCGTGGTACACTCGATCCAACTCTCTTTATTTTTCATAAACGTGATAACTTTCTTTTAGTTCAAGTTTATGTTGTTGATATATTATTTGGATCTTCTAACGAATCTTTGTGTAAGCGGTTTTCTGATTGCATGCATAAGGAATTCGATATGAGTTTGATGGGTGAATTGCAGTACTTCCTAGGTTTGCAAATTAATCAGTCTAATGCAGGAATATTTATTCACCAAGGCAAGTACACAAAGGATTTACTCAAAAGGTTTGCACTTGATCATGTCACATCTAAATCAACTCCGATGAGTACTTCAGTTAAGCTTATAAAGGATGAACAAGGTACACTTGTAGATGTCACTAAATTTCGAGGTATGATTGGTTCGTTGTTATATTTAACTGCCTCACGACCTGACATTATGTATAGTGTATGCTTGTGTGCTTGTTTTCAATTTCAACCTAAAGAATCTCATTTGAATGTCGTTAAACGTATTTTTAAATATTTGAAAGGTACGAGTGACTTGGGATTATTTTATCCAAGCTCCTCTTCCTTTGACTTAATCAGTTTTTCAGATGCAGACTATGCAGAGTCACAGGTTGATAGAAAAAGCACAAGTGGTGCTTGTGAATTTTTAGGAGATTGTTTAGTTGCATGGCATAGTAAAAAGCAAACATCTGTAGCTCTTTCTACTGCTGAAGGAGAATACATTGCAGCTGGTAGTTGCTGTGCTCAAATTTTGTGGATGCAACAAACATTGCGGGATTTTGGTATTTCTTATACAAATATTCCAATTTATTGTGATAATACCTCTGCTATTAATATTTCTAAAAATCCTGTTATGCATTCTCGTACTAAACATATTGATGTTCGTCACCATTTTCTGCGAGATAATGTCTCAAAAGGTAATATTGAGTTAATTTATATCTCAACTGATAAGCAAAGAGCAGATATTTTTACCAAACCTTTAGGTGAAGACCGTTTTTGTCTTATGAGACGTGAACTTGGTATGTGCACTATCTCTCATTAATTCATTTTTACATCCCTGTATGCATTCTATTTAGCTTATTTGTGTAAATTATTTGTATAATTCATCTTTATGACTGAAATTGTATTATTGAGTGTTTAATTAATTGATTAATTTAATGCTGATTTATCTAAGGAATTTATTAATGAATTTTTATGAATTAATTGTCATGTTTGGTTTAATTAGTTTGCGTGTTTCAGTCTTAATTATATATTTTATATGTAATTATTTGATGGGACTCTTGAACCTTGGAACGGAACCGAGTTGCATGCATTTTCTTTCAAGTCTTTAACTTTGATTTGACTACTCCATCTGTTTCTTCTCAATATCTGTGTGTCTCCTCGTTTTTCGAGATACACTCCACCTTTCTACTTCTATCTCACTTCTAACTCTTCATATTCTTCTCTTGTCCTATTTAATCTCAACTTCTTTTTCTTTTACTCTTTCCAAACGTTTCTCTTCTTCTTCAACAATGTCGACCCCTCATACTCGATCCAAATCTAAACCCGCTAAAAGCCCTTACCCATCATCTTCTTCTCTTAAACGCCAAAGAACTAATCCTGATACCTCTACTCCAATGTCACCCGAAAAATCTTCTCAGCCTAAAATCGTGTCAAAACCCATTCTTAAAGAATGAATTTGTGATCTTGCTCTGCTTCAGCGAGTGGGTGTTATTGATTTATTCTCCGCTCTCGGTTGTGAACCTCTTTTATCCCCACCAGATGTTATTTACCCTTCCTTGGTTCAGGGATTTTATTCTAATTACTCAATGATGAAGGAGGATATGGTTTATTCTGAGGTTCAAGGTGTTCCGATTGTGTTCAATGCTAATATGTTGTCTCGAGTTAATTTATATCTCAACTGATAAGTAAAGAGCAGATTAAGAAAAAGAGGGCTAAGGTACATTATATATATATACGGAATGATCAAATATAAATTAAAATTAAACCAATCTAATCTAATCGTCCCCTAAATCACCCCACCCAACTACTTTGCACCCCCTCACACCTAATTTCAGCTTTTCCCCTCCATTTTTTAATTTGATTTTTCCCGTCAAACTATAAGTTTGTTTTAAAATCCGATTTCATTGTATTTTTCTACATCTCTTAACGATCGATTTGCATAGCATATGTGTTATATTTCGAATTAATTTTTTAAAAAAATATTTGGAGTCTGGTTACTATTCTAAATTGATTTCTATTTGAGTAACCCCTATATATATACACACATATACGCCAAGTTATAGATTCAAAAAAAGATGTACACTTGTCATCACTTGATGCGGCCTTAGTATGTGTCAGATTGGTAGGTTGCCACATAAACACGCTTTTAGTTACTATTCTTCTTTCACATTCTATTTTTTCTTTCTATAAATATGTAAATATTAAATAAAATATTGGATCCGAGTTGAAAGCTCAAATAGTTTATTTAGTTTTCAAGTTTCAATAACAATGTTTTTAAAATATATCTCGAACTTTAATTTATTTGGTAACATCACATGCGGGTGTTTCAAAAAAAATATTGATTCCTTATAATTATCTTTATATGTAGTAACAAAATTTGAAATAACGACCTTAGCATTTTATTGAATTAATAGCAAATCGATCATTTGGAATTTCAAATTTTTTTAAAATAGTCATAATTTTTTCATAAATTTTAATACACATGAACTTTTATAAATAAAAACCCAGTCCCTTTAAGTTTGTAAAAATTACTAGATAATAACTCGTAATTTATTTCAAATCAATTTGTAAAATATGGAGAATCTTTCTTGCCCAACCCAGTTGGTTTTCATAATCAAGTTCAAATATCAAACTGAGTTTAAGAAGGCGCTTGATACGGTGATAAGCAAGTTCAAATATCAAGATTTGATGCTTTCATAATGTATCAATGGTTAACAAACATATTCTTGATTTGTGATAGAGATGCTTATATAACATTGTTAAATCCTTGCACATGGTGTATATTTACCAGAGTTAAAATCCATGAATTTATCATTAGACAATGATGGAACCCTCTAAATTAGGTAATTATGAGTCATTTATTATGTGTAATCAATGATAAAACATCCAAATAATCAACTATGCGGGAACATTCACATATAAAGATAATTCAGAGTTAGAAAATAATGAAAAACTTTTCATTAAAAAAACATTACAATTAAATTACAATTAAATGTTCATAACCTTTTTCTTAAAAAAATTAAAAACAAACACATATAAAGAAATAATGACTAGTTTTAAATCTAACCAATCCAATAAAATAGAAGACCGTGAAATCCAGTGTATAACACCTACTAACTTATAACACTTCAAAATGCATGCAGTAAAATGAAAAACTCATTAATCAATCACTTTATTCAATAAGATGAAAGATTAACGGGTGCATGTCATCCATGATCAAAGATGAAATATGATCATCACTTGATAGGGTAATTTTGATTTAAAACAAAATTTCAACTCATTTCCAGAAAAAAAATCTTGAAAAGGTCATGTTTTGCCTTTTCACAACAAAAGCATGTAGGAATTAAGCACGTAATTAAGTAAGTATCGGGCATTAGTTAATTAATTAATATCACCATCTAACTAACCAAACCAATATGCAGCAGGCTTTCATAAATTTTATGAAGTAATTCTCCTGATTTGAAGTTTCTTTTGAACTAGCATGAAAGCCCGTACAAAGCACGCGTTATATTCGATTTCATGCATTTATATTTCATGTTATGATAATCGGTTCGTTTTTTACAATAATCTTCACATATCGATTAGTTTAAATTTTAGTAGTTGATAGTAGTTCCTCTCGACTCCAAACACATTTGAATTTCTAAAACAATAAATATTTCATATTATAATCTAATTCTTTAAATTTCTAAATATTGTATTAATGACATTAATCATATTTTCCAAGTTAGAGACAACAATATCGGTTTGTTTTTGCAATTGAATTCGTGTAGTTCGGATAACAATATCTTATAATCTGTAATGAAAATAGAGAACCAGTCTAAACTACACACGTTTACTTACTTTAAATCTTAGTCACGACATTGATAATAAACCTATTATCACTTTTATCCATATTCCTGCTTCATATTATTCCTATAATTTATTTCAAATCAACTCGTTCATTGATCATGTCGTATAAGTATATTTATCTTTCTGTTGATCACCCTTCTTTCATCTTTAACAAGTTCAAATTTGTTCAATTAGTCCTCACTCCGACTATTTCTAATTTATATATCATAGTCTTTGATCATGTTAAATTATTTTCAGAGCATTGTGATTATGAAGAGGATGAAAGATACAATAATCACACGTTGATGTTTTATCAGAAATTCACATTTAAATCCAAGATATCACACCTATTCTCATTTTTTTATCTTAAGATCATAAATTTTTGTATTTGTGTTAAAATTTTCATAATTTGTATAATTTTTTTGTTATTAGGATGTAAATTAGCGGCTCAAAGAACGTGGTTCACATAAATAATTTTTTGTATAAATGAATTTCAATCATTATATATATTCTTGTTGTTTATCTAATATACATATTTTTATTTTAAGAAAAAACAAATATTAATAAATATGACTCCCATCTACTTCAATGATTATTGATGTGAATATAATTTTTTTTGTTCATAGGGTTAGTCGGTGTTAAGTTGTGAACTTATATCCATCCTTTTATACAGAAGAATAGCTATCTTCCATCAGAATTTATTCATTTTATACACGAGTTAATTGAAGTTCTGATAACTCATTGATTCATCTAGTATGTAAATATACCCTTCATTTATAAGTTTACTATATCAAAACTTTATTACATCCAAAAATAAATATATCAAATGTCACATTTAGTAAAGACTTATGATACATGTATCGGGTGCACTCAATATGTCCCAACCTGCCCCACCGACGTATTACAAATGATACCCTGAGACGGGATATAAAACTAAATAAATTGTTTCCGCTCCAAAACAGAATATTGTGTTGGTAGTAAGAGATGTGAATGGGCTTGTCCAACCGATTTCTTGAGCGGTCGGGTTTCTTTATGGAATGAAACAACTCATAGTACGGGTCTAGCTTATTCATATGTTACTGAAAACTCTACTTGAATCCATTTGATTTTTTTTATCCACCGTGCTCGAAAAATATATGTTATTTTGAGCACGGGTTTTTCTGGTCCAAGCGTATCTTGTCTGTACCACGAATTTTTTTCCTTGGTTAACAATTATTGTAAATTTTCCAATATTCGCACGCTCAAAAATAATTTTTTGTATAAATAAATTTTAATCATTATACATATTCATGTTGTTTCTATAATTTACACATTTTTATTTTAAGAAAAAGACAAATATTAATAAATATGACTCTCATATACTACAATTATTATAGATATGAATATAATTTTATTTATTAATAAGGTTAGTCGGTGTTAAACTGATATATGTATAATTTATTAAATGGGTTCAAATGCACATGCTAAAGAGATGTAGTTAATGATTTTACAAAATTGTGCAAAAAATTATGTTGGTGTAATGGTTGTATCCTTCAACATAATCTTTCTTGTTTCATGAGGTCAGGGGTTCGATTCCAATGTTTGTATATAAGTAATTTACCAAATACCAAGAAAACACATGTTCACCTATAATAGGTATAACAGATTTGTTCTTTCAAGGAGCCTTTCTTGAACCTTCAAATATCTGTTGAGCTCTAAACGAAATTACTAGAAATCACTCAGTCATATCAAACAAGACGAAAATAATCACTCAAAGATAATCAGACGAGTGCAAGGTATATGAATTTATTTTTTTGGTATTGGTGATAATAAGTATATCTTTTTCCTGATGTACATAGCCTGGAAATAGTAAACAAAGATGTTCTAGAGAGGAAAACGAGTGCCTTGTCAGAATCAGACCGGAGGACTCTATTGCCTCTTTAAGGCATCTGGTTCCACTACCTAAGACGACGAAACTGAAACGAGCTCCATCTTAATCCTATCACAAAATGTTTCTAGGACTCTGCTCAGCGTGGAACAATTTATATAAAGGGAGCCCTCTCTGATGCAGTAGTTATTCCAGTTGACGCGTTTAGTAGGATGATGAAGTTATTTCACAGCCAAAATAGAAAAGTATATATATCGTGCAACACATAATGCAGACTATTTATTTCTTAGGAATATCCTGAATGGCATATTTACATTATAATTTAACTAATCTACTAAATTATTCTTTCAAATAGCTCAAAAGTAGTTATCATATCCTTATTTTAAAATAACACAGTCTTAACCAGTTTAGATCTAATCTGGGTGCAAGATGTGTTAGAGTGTTATAAGTTCCATAACTCTCAGCTGAGATTAACTTTAACAGAGCTTTTAGAATTGTAATAACCACACATGTTTATAGGGAAACTGCAGAGTACTAGCTCTTCCTTAAAGCATATAAGTATGCCAAGGCTTGTTCACCAAGCCCAGCTACATAGTACACATCTGTATATGATATATCCAAGCTCCTTCATCTTTTACATAATTAAACAGATCTACCTATGTAACATACATTAGCTATAATGTTAAAATTTCCATGAGCCTATATATAACAAGTATCTGTTTAGATCAGTACCGACTAGTTCCAGGTCCTGCGTTCCAACGCTTGACTTGAGCTAAGACGCCCATGCAGAATACTCAGCAAAAATTTATATTGTACATTATAATATCCTAAGAACTGATAAACTGATTAATCCCAACACTTTCTTCTTGTCCTATCGAGAGTACTGGATTGTCTTCAAATTGTATATAAATTTACTAACTTCAAATTACCTGCATCTTTCTCAGCCTGATAAATAAATGCATGGAGCCGAGATAATTGTTTAAGTCACAAGTAGGAAACTTGAATGACTATTTATGATAGGCATGGAAGTGAAATATGTTCATGAAAGAATTTTTGAGGCCGATAAAGAATCCCACTAATCCACGGCTATTTTGTACCTTCTGCTAGTGATCTGACCACTTTGACATTTCTTTTCGTGCATAGTGTTTAGGAACATTTGCGGTCATAGCCACAGTTTCCACAGGGTATGGAGGTCATGTTTTGATGATATCAACATATGTATCATCAATAGCTTCTCGGAACATCAACATATTTACTCTCCATGTAGAGTAATCAGCTTTCTTCCGGATGGAAATTTTCATGCTTTTATACTTACTTCAAATTAACAGTTAATTTTACCGCTCCGATACCACTTGTTGCCAAGTAAAGTAATTGTTTAAGGGGGGTTGAATATAATTACTAAACAAATCGATGTATTATGAACGTAAAGTAAGAACAGATGAATCAAATCACAGTTTATATTTATCTTTATGAAGATATGTTATAGTGTAATTCTACCACTTTCTATATATATCAACTATAATTCTATAAATCAACACCTTTTAATTTATCTCGCAGTTCTGATTGTCATCCAAGTCATTCTCAACGAATAACCTGATCAACGGAGATATGCTATAGCTTTGACGGATATTCATATGTAGACATCAACGGATGATTGAATAGATTGTCAATGGATGATAATGAAGCTTTCAACGAATAATCATATCCTAACAATTGATCATATCCTGATTTCTCTGTCAAATCCTGACGCCTTGATAAATCCTGATTCGTGACGTAGACTATTCCTAACAAATAGTTAAATCCAGAAATCTGTGGGTTTTACCTTTCTGCCTATGTAAATGCTTCAAAATGGAATCCACAAGAAAGAAAATTTTTACTCTACGGTGCATATTCTGCTCTATTATAAGTTTAGTAACCTGCACACAACAATATTTATCATCAAAGTAGGTAATTATAAATTTACCTACTATATAAAATTAAAAACTAATCCAACTACATCCACTTGTGATTAAAGGAAGTAACCCTATATATTTAATCAAATTAATATAGACATATACCGAAATATTGATATTAATTAAGTTTCCACATTAACACTTTTATTAAATCACAAAATTCAGTTTATTCTTAAAGATGATTGGATATTTAAAACATATGAGCTTTAACATTGTTTATGGCCAATCAAGAAATAAATATTTAACAAAATATTTAAATGTCCGTGCAAAAATATAATATTACAAACCTCATGGGCAATCCCATTATTACCACAATCAGATGCAGGATGTGTTGCCCCATGTATACAGTCTTTTGACTCTCACATTATCTCCATTATACCGCTCAATGTGTCACGAGCAACAATTCCCTCAATACTGAATTTATTATCCAGAGTGGCATAATAATCATATAAGGAATAAATCTATGAGTCATAAAGGAAGTGACTCAAGAATTTCAGAGAAATGGAATCAAAATAAAGGTGGACGAATGGACAATGTTGCATAGAGTTATAATGCACAGAATGATGTTGAATCTGATAGTATTGATGATTGCAGTAGTAGTGATAGTAGTGTTATGTTGACTTTAAAAAAGTTTGAGAAGGTCTCGAAGATGTTTCCAGGTAATCTACATATCACAGATGGATGGAGGAAATGGATGCTCAATTATCAGACATGGTTTCAGCTATGATATTGTGCTATAGTGTCAAGTGTTCTTCAAATGAGCGGATAGTGAATTCTGGAGCCATAAATTACATATCAACCTCTTTAAATTTGTTGAAAAATATTAATATGGCACCAGCACATTATTAAACTAACTACCAGAGATAATTTGGTCATCTTATTGGTGATTTTCAACTTAAAAATGGATTGAAGTTGTTGGGAACCTTGTATGTTCCAAATTTTAATCATAACTTACTATCTATATACAAGGTTGCTAAAAATAATGATTGTCATATCATCTTCAATCCTGATAAATGCATTTTCAAATATTATGTCACAAACGCAGTTCAGGAAGTGAAACTTTTGCAATGGACTGTTTTATATAAAGTCTGATGGTGTAAAAGTATGCAACAATTTAACATGCAGAGCAATAAAGCCTCAATTTTGTAAAGATACATCTGTGCTTTGGGACAATAGACTTGGTCATGCTCCTACAGCAAAGATGAAAATTAGTAGACATGGTATATGAAAAGAACAAACCACAGCTGGCCATGCGGGGTAGTCAGCAGTCTTCACCAGAACTAGATCTCCATGCTTGAAGTATTGACTTCTTTTATTATGAGATCTGCTGCTTGATCCATGAACATGTCTGATGGGAGCCATTTTTTAATTGCAGTAGGGATAGAGAGAAATGTAATGAAGTGACTATTTGTGAATAAAAAGTGATTGAGAGATTTGTAAGATGTGTATTTTATGTATAGAGAGAGATAGAGGTATATATATATATAGGAAATTGATATATATATATATATATACACATATATACGCGGAATGAAAGATTAAGGAAAAGAGGGCTAAGGTACATTATATATATACTGGAATGATAAAATATAAATTAAAATTGTTGGAAAAAAAACTTCAGAGAAAAAAGACACCTACATTTTTGCAGATGACTTGTACAGCTATATTTCTTGTTATTTCTTTTCCTCTCCTAAAACTCAAGGTAAACTAGCCATTATATAGGCTTTACAAACATATTAAAACTAACTATTACTAAAACTAACCACTACTAATTAATGGGTAAATTACATGTCCATAATTTACTCCATAACTCCACTACCCCACTACTAAACAATTCTAAAATAATATTTTTCTCTAATAATTAATCATTGCTAAATATCTAATAATTAAATAAACAAATAATTAATAACTAAATTTAAGATTATTCCAACATTCACCCCCATAATCTTAAATTTACGAAGCACTTTCTCTTCGCCTGTGATGCACTTCTCATCACCATCAATTCAATTTTGATGCACTATCTCATCAAAAACACTTTGGAGCACTTTCTCTCCAAAAACACTTTGGAGCACATTCTCTCCACAACTCTAAAATAAAATTTCTTTCATGGCCTCTTGAGCCATGATATCTTTCTCATTATTTCCCCCGCTCATGTTCCTCTTTCATTTTTATTCTTGCTTCTCTTTCCTTTTCCACGTACCATTTCATCTTGATATTTCACTAAATATATATGGAGAAATTTTTAATACCATTTGAAATCTCAGATAAATACTTAATATATATATATAAATGTATGTATTTTTATAAGAGTCTCACAAGCCTTATAACATATAGCTGTACAAGTCATCTGCAAAAATGTAGGTGTCTTTTTTCTCTCAAGTTTTTTTTCCATCATTGGCATCAGAGCCATATGATCCGGGGCTTATAAAACTCTTATAAAAATACACATATACATATATATATATTATCCTTAATATATTCCATGGCATCAAACAATTTCTCCGTCTCTATTCCATTATTCAAAGGAGATCATTATAATTCATGGGCTATCAAAATGAAATCATATTTGAAAGCTATGAGTTTGTGGGAAGCAATCGAGAGTGATGTTGAGCCAACCCTTCTTCCACAAAATCCAACAGTAGCCCAAATCAAAAAACGTGATGAAGAAGTGGCTAGAGAAGCAAAGGCACTTTCATGTCTACATTCGGCTGTGTCGGAAGAGATCTTTACAACTATTATGAGTTGTGATACTCCTAAAGAAGCATGGACAAAAATTAAGGAAGAATTTGAAGGCAATCAACAAACCAAACTGATGCAAATTCTGAACCTCAAGAGAGAGTTTGAGATGATGAGAATGAAAAATAATGAAGGCGTCAAGGAATATGGGAGTAGGTTGATGTCCATTGTTAACCAAATCAAACTACTTGGTGGAGATTTCTCAAGTCAAAGAGTAGTGGACAAACTTTTAGTGACTCTTCCTGAGAGGTATGAAACTAAAATTTCCTCACTTGAAGATACTAAAGATCTTTCGAAATTAACTGTTTCAGAATTGATCAATTCACTTCACGCCGTGGACCAAAGGAGATCAATGAGGGAGGAAGAAATTGGAGGAAAAAATTAGGGACTGCTATTAGCTAAAGCTTCATCCTCAAAAGGCACAGGTAACAAAGTTCAATGCAATCATTGTCATAAGATGGGACATGAAGAAAAAGACTGCTGGTACAAAGGAAAGCCACAATGCTACAAATGCAAAAAATATGGGCATCTGACAAAGAATTGTAGATTTCAGAATGATGAAGAAAGGATGACACAATTGATCGAGGGAGAACCACTCCTTTAGAGTTGTGGAGAGAAAGTGCTCCAAAGTGTTTTTGGAGAGAAAGTGCTCCAAAGTGTTTTTGATGAGATAGTGCATCAAAATTGATGGTGGTGAGAAGTGCATCACAGGCGAAGAGAAAGTGTTTCGTAAATTTAAGATTATGGGGTGAATGTTGGAATAATCTTAAATTTAGTTATTAATTATTTGTTTATTTAATTATTAGATATTTAGCAATAGATTAATTATTAGAGAAAAATATTAATTTAGAATTGTTTAGTAGTGGGGTAGTGGAGTAGTGGAGTTATGGAGTAAATTATGGACATGTAATTTACCCATTAATTAGTAGTGGTTAGTTTTAGTAATAGTTAGTTTTAATATGTTTGTAAAGCCTATATAATGGCTAGTTTACCTTGAGTTTTAGAAGAAAAATAAAAAGTAAGTAAAAATAGCAGTACAAGTTCTCTGCAAAATGTAGGTGTCTTTTTTTTCTCTAAGTTTTTTTCCAAACTTAGAGAAGAAAAAGACACCTACATTTTGCTGAGAACTTGTACTGCTATATTTCTTATTATTTCTTTTCTCCTCTAAAACTCAAGGTAAACTAGCCATTATATATGCTTTACAAACATATTAAAACTAACTACTACTAAAACTAACCACTACTAATTAATGGGTAAATTACATGTCCATAATTTACTCCATAACTCCACTAGCCCACTACTAAACAATTCTAAAATAATATTTTTCTCTAATAATTAATCTATTGCTAAATATCAAATAATTAAATAAACAAATAATTAATAACTAAATTTAAGATTATTCCAACATTCACCCCCATAATCTTAAATTTACGAAGCACTTTCTCTTCGCCTGTGATGCACTTCTCACCACCATCAATTTTGATGCACTATCTCATCAAAAACACTTTGGAGCACTTTCTCTCCAAAAACACTTTGAAGCACTTTCTCTCCACAACTCTAAAGGAGTGGTTCTCCCTCGATCAATTGTGCCATCCTTTCTTCATCATTCTGAAATTTACAATTCTTTGTCAGATGCCCATATTTTTTGCATTTGTAACATTGTGGCTTTCCTTTGTACCAGCAGTCTTTTCCTTCATGTCCCATCTTATGACAATGGTTGCATTGAACTTTGTTACATGTACCTTTTGAGGATGAAGCTTTAGCTAATAGCAGTCCCTCATTTTTTCCTCCAATTTCTTCCTCCCTCATTGATCTCCTTTGGTCCACGGCGTGAAGTGAATTGATCAATTCTGAAACAGTTAATTTCGAAAGATCTTTAGTATCTTCAAGTGAGGAAATTTTAGTTTCATACCTCTCAGGAAGAGTCACTAAAAGTTTGTCCACTACTCTTTGACTTGAGAAATCTCCACCAAGTAGTTTGATTTGGTTAACAATGGACATCAACCTACTCCCATATTCCTTGACGCCTTCATTATTTTTCATTCTCATCATCTCAAACTCTCTCTTGAGGTTCAGAATTTGCATCAGTTTGGTTTGTTGATTGCCTTCAAATTCTTCCTTAATTTTTGTCCATGCTTCTTTAGGAGTATCACAACTCATAATAGTTGTAAAGATCTCTTCCGACCCAGCCGAATGTAGACATGAAAGTGCCTTTGCTTCTCTAGCCACTTCTTCATCACGTTTTTTGATTTGGGCTACTGTTGGATTTTGTGGAAGAAGGGTTGGCTCAACATCACTCTCGATTGCTTCCCACAAACTCATAGCTTTCAAATATGATTTCATTTTGATAGCCCATGAATTATAATGATCTCCTTTGAATAATGGAATAGAGACGGAGAAATTGTTTGATGCCATGGAAAATATTAAGGATAATATATATATGTATATGTATATATATGTATATGTGTATTTTTAGAAGAGTTTTATAAGCCCTAGATCATATGGCTAGTTTGTAAAGCATATATAATGGCTAGTTTACCTTGAGTTTTAGAGGAGAGGAAAAGAAAACAAGAAATATAGCAGTACAAGTTCTCTGCAAAAATGTAGGTGTCTTTTTTTCTGAAGTTTTTTTTCCAACTTGGCATCAGAGCCATATGATCCAGGGCTTATAAAACTCTTCTAAAAATACACATATACATATATATACATATATATATATATGTATATAGGTGTATACATATACACCTAATTTCAGGTTTTCGCCTCTGTTTTTTTAATTTGATAGGTTGCCACATAGACACACTATTAGTTACTATTCTTCTTTCACATTCTATTTTTTCTTTCTATAAATATGTAAATATTAAATAAAATATTGGATCCGAGTTGAAAGCTCAAATAGTTTATTTAGTTTTTGATTTTTTATAATTTGTGGTTGTAACATTTCAAGTTTCAATAACAATGTTTTTAAATATATCTCGAATTTTAATTTATTTGGTAACATCACATGCGGGTGTGTCAAAAAAAATATTGATCCCTTATAATTATCTTTATATGTAGTAACAAAATTTTAAATAACGACCTTAACATTTTATTCAATTATTAGCAAATCGATCATTTGGAATTTCAAATTTTTTTAAAATAGTCATATTTTTTTCATAAATTTTAATACACATGAACTTTTATAAATAACAACCCAGTCCCTTTAAGTTAGTAAAAATTACTAGATAATAAGTCGTAATTTATTTCAAATCAATTCATAAAATATGGAGAATCATTCTTGCCTAACCCATGTGGTTTTCGATCAAGTTAATGTGGCTTGATATGACAAACTAGAAGTGTTTAAAAAAATTAGAAAGTTGAATTGGAAAAAGAAAGTAGAACATGGACAAAAATGGAGCATTCTTGAAATCATTACATGACAACTTAAGTATTGTCTTATACAATTGGAGATTGTAAATATACCAAGTGGATAATAATTTTAATCGAAATTGAGTGTGTTGAAAATAATATATGCATGATCAAGTTCGGAAAGTTAAGAATATTAAGGATAATATTGGTCGTAATCGAAGAATGGGAATATCAACAAACTATCTACAAATCATGTGGCAAACTGGTTACTTTGAGGTTATTGAAAAATGTAAAGGAGTACACGCTCATGAGGATCATATCAAGTCTATCATTTGTTGCACCTTCTTTGGATGAATTACTAAATTTTCAAAGTTCTTTACATCTAGTGCAAGAGTTTTTAGCATTTAATTAATTTGAGGTGCATAGCTCTTCCCTTCTACAAAAAATTTGGACTAATAAATTATATATCTAATACATCAACTTGCACTTCCATGAAATATTTTATTCCATCTAGACTAAAATATGGCAATTTCTTTGAAGAATTGTGGGTTCCATAATCGAATTTTTATGTAAGTTGTTCGATGTAATGATTCACCACATTAATGCTAGCATTCTTTATTCTACGTGCATTTCTCAAGGTCACGTTTCTTTCTTAAATGGCTTAATGACCTTTTGGCCCTTAAAGTATGGACCAATAAACCTGCAAGCCCCAAAAGTATAAAGTCGTACCCTTTGACCCCTAGAATATTAAATATCGTTCCCTTTAGCCCTTTTCGTGATTAAAACGACATATCGGACTAAATCAGAGGGTAAAATAGTCTTTATTGTAAAAAAGGCTAAAAGGAACGATACCTAATACTATAAAGGTTAAAAGGTATGGAAAATCGGCTTTTACTAAAATTGTTCCCTACTAATCAGTTGTTGATCCACAACTCCGTCTTTTGGTTTATTGTGATGGCCACCTGACTCCCAAAGCTAACATATATTACACTTCTCGGTAGTTGTGCATCGAGCCAAGTTAAGCAGCTCATGTTTTCTTTCTAAAGACTATTTGTGGAATGAGCATATGGAGACTTTATGGATGCTGCAAGTTTTGTGTTGTAGATTGAATGTAGAGGACCAATAACATAAAAGTTACCCAAGAAAGGGAGGCCGATTGGCCCAGGTGAAAGCTTTGTTCTAGCATATAAACCAAGAAGATATTGTACAAAGATCAAGAAAAATAAAGAAAATGTTAATAAGACATAAGGTTCCATTTTTGTTGAGTGCCCATTACCCAAACATCTCAATCTCTACTTCTTATACCACGAGTCCTAGCTTGTGGTTAAATAACCATAATGTGACGTGCATGTTTTGTGCATGCAACCTGTAGTTTTATCTTCAGCACTTCAGCTGAGATTCCTTTCGAGAGAAGTAGGTTCCCAAACGATGACAACGGATACCATTGTTGTCTTTTGGTTATATCATTTGAATACCATCATGTGTCAATAAACATTGCCTAATGACAATGATCGCAAGTTCTCTCTGTGAAGTGAGAGACGAGAATACATATATCACAAACGAGTGAACATAATACATATATCACACTGTGAAGTGTACAGAATAGCTCGTATAAAGCATATATAAACCTCTATACAATGATCGAACATGATGGACTAAAGACTGTATCCTTAGTATATAAGATCAATCTGGACAGCCTATGAGGCTTATCCTCAATCCTGCGGGTAACA
Organism: Apium graveolens; assembly: GCF_009905375.1. NCBI lineage: Eukaryota > Viridiplantae > Streptophyta > Magnoliopsida > Apiales > Apiaceae > Apium > Apium graveolens. The sequence goes on from NC_133647.1 coordinate 206,439,173, forward strand.
AAATACACTAATATAGCAGCTCCTCCTAAACTGTGACAAATCAAACATATCTTATAGGGTTGTCTGACAAAAGAAAAGTATCTTTTTTATTTCATATCTAGTTTTTCACAGCTAGTTAACTGAAGATATTATAATAAAATAGTAGTTTGCAATTAGAAAACCATCTGACGTAGGACTTAAAGGAGGAGATTCCCGTGAAAAGATCAAGTACAACCTTTTCAACCTTGTATCCATCGCTTGTTATGTTGGAAATACACATTTTTAATTTCTTGCAGGTCATGACATTTTGTTAAAGTTTTATGCTTACTTAAAGCAACTCAGAGTGTCTCAAATTATGCAAATTTGTCCTACTTCTGCAGATGCTCATTGAGCAATGCAGTAGATGGATAAGATAGGCTTCTGTAAGAGGGCTGATGGGTTTGGCAGCTGAGCATAAAGGAAACATTTGATGTTTGTAGTTTTGGTTTGTGAGCACATACGGACATCTATATTTTGTTATCAGAAGCACTTATGTTTAATCTTTTTCTCCAGGTGGAAGGTAAAACTACAAACCTATTCAGTTAATAGATATTTTGGACACTAGATGATAAAGACGTTTGACACTAATGCATCAAATATCTGTCATTAAAATTAATTTTAAGGTTTGACACTCAGCTCTTTTCACTTCATGAATCTTTTCTATCAAAGCTAGTATATCCTCCATACGGTTCCTTCTAGCCCCTATAGTATCAAATATCGTTCCTTTTAGCCGTATTTTACAATAAAGACTGTTTTACCCTTTGATTTAGTCTGATATATCGTTTTAATCACGAAAATGGATAAAGGGAATGATATTTAATACTCTAGGGGTCAAAGGGTACGACTCCATACTTTTAGGGCTGGTAGGTACATTGGCCCATACTTTAAGGGGCAAAAGGTCTTTAAGACTTCATAAATATTTATCATGTCCGGAAAAATGACCCTCATGTTAGTTAGATTTATGTCCATCTTACACAATAACTGTTACCTCTTGGGATGCCTGCTTCAAACTGATTTTTTTGTTTAAATGGTTTATTTAGAGTTACAAAGGTTACGTTCTTTAACCTCTATATGAAATTCCATATAATTTAAGTTTCTGCATCGTATACTTTCTGGTGATAAGATTAGTTAAAAATCTAAAGAATACTAAAGTATCTTATAATCTACTATCTTGTATTGATCATAATATTTTTCCGACAATAGTAAGTGAAAAAATACAAGTTAGGATGTACAGAGGTGCTAAAAGAAGAAATGTTGTAGTACACGCTTTAGAGAATATAATCTTTTAGTCCGGTTTTCTCTCCGTTATTCGGTGCACCCTATCCTTCCTAAAACTGGTCGGATTTTTTTAACTTCCCACCTTTCTTTTTCTCAAACGCCCAACTAACCTCAACCTTTTCATAACGTGAATGACAGAGGTATGAAGATGTCCAATTTTGTTGATCCATTTGGGACCTTGCAGTTTCTATTCTTCGTGTGTGACTTTTCTCTGAGTATTATTTTTTTGTTCTTTCACCTCACCTAAAATAACTTCTTTTTATATTCTTTAGCGTCCAGATTCTACTTCAAATTCTAGTCAACCGCCGACTAGGGTGGGACTGACAAAGTCACTCTAGTCTAAATGAATAACATCACTCTTGAAATTGATCTAATTCAACACACGATTTTGCAATTATGGCATCCTCTGGAATCAAGAAACCTAATGGCATCGACTTTGGTTAATAGAAGATTGTTTAAGCGACTTTTAACGAGTACACTATAATTTGCTAAATAATTTGAGCACAAAAGTTGGGAGATAATGGAGAGTCTGCAAAGATAACATAATAGATTGAGTAGGGTCGACACAGTTTATATATGTGACATTAATAACACAGGAAATAATGATATTTTGGTACTACACATGTGTCTGATTATGTGTATAAGTGAAAGGTAACTAGTAACAACTCAAGATATGGATACCTCTTTATCTCCATCTATTATATTTGAAGCCAATTTACAAGACATGGAAATTAATTCACAAAGCTTTAACTTATTCACAGATACATAAGATAGATAGGGAAAGAACAATTTTATGTGAATATAACCAAAAAAATCTTGATTAACTATACTACAACGGAAATTTACAATAAGATTTTGAATAGGCAAATATTTTTTCCAAATGTGTATTCTATCCGGTGGCAAGTTTAGTTCTCAAAAACAATTTCTAAAATAGGAGAAGAATGGTTAGAAGTGGAAGAGATGAGCATATGAATTCAAATAGACTTAAAAGATAGTAGAGCGTACGTGAGGATTGGAGAAGACTATAGAGTGTAGACCGTAGATGTGGAGGTTAATTGTAAGAGCCATGTGTTAAGTGCTCCAAAAAAAGACTTAATAAAGATAAATGCTATTTCCACATGAACTTTCATAAATAACAACATAGACCCTCAAGTTTATAAATATTACTAAATAGTAACATGAAATTTGCTTCACATCAATCCGACAAATATTTATAATCTTTCTTGTCCATTCTCTATAGCTTTCAATCTATTTCATACATTAAAACATGTTTGAACACATGAAGTCTAAGTAGATATATACAAATATAATGACATACGTCTTAAAATTGAGCGGGATTACAAAGACTATGAATGTTACAACTTAAAAAAATGATAAATTTGAGTATTTTATTAAGTTAATGTGGCCTAATATGACAAACGAGAAGTATTCAAAAAATAAAAAGTTGAATCGGAATAGAAAGCAAAACATGGACGAAAATGGAGCCTTCTTTAAATCATTTCATAACAATTTCAATATTTTCTCCTCATACATCATGAGTTCAATATTTTCCAATACAAGATTATATGAATATCTAATTGTATATGTGTAGTTATCAATCTTAATATCATGCCTGTGTTATGAGTTTTAAATCATGGTTTAGTAAAAATCCCCTCCGGAAATTCTATTCATCGTGACGTCATTTAACTTCTTTTACATGTATGCATTTCCTAAATCATTCCTCTAAAAACATGGTTTGGGAGACCCCGGAAAAAATCTGCACAAATATTTTGCTTTTTAAGTAAATTGGCAAATGCAAACTGGCCAAAACTGCATATATACTTAGTTTCATTCTTACATGGCTTTGAAAAAAAATATTATACAATTTCAGGTTTATTTTTAATATCTTCTCATAACCTCATCTTTTCAACAAAGAAAATTTCTTCTTGATGGTGCACACTAGATTTGAACACTCTAGAGTTGCTTACAAAGAAGCTTACATGTGAGCAGACAACTGATGGACAAGGTATCTTCCCGTTCGATCAGGACGGCCTCCAAAAGTAACTAAATGTTGGACGCGATATTAATGGCTGACACCATGGCCCTGCAAAAAAATTTAATATTTTCAATCGATTTACAAAAATTTGAAGACTTAGATTATTAAATCATATGAGCAATAAAGATCTTGGTTATATTGAGTATCACCCATAATAGGAGGTGGTGCTCTCTGGATATGTGAAGAATATCGAATAGGATCCTCAATAGGAAAAGGTGGTAGTGGAGTGGGGCATGACCGAGGATTAGGTGGAAGTTGGGGCTTTGGTGAAAGAGGCAAAGGGGGAGGAGGAGAATCAGGTGGTGATGGTGGTGACAAAGGGGGAGGAGGAGGATGAGGAGGAGAATCAGGTGGTAATGGTGGTAAGTTCCTTTCCCTTCCATCTGAACCGTTCCCGTGAGCAGAATTTTCCTTTTCATCCTTGTGGTTGACCGAGACATCCTTCATTTTGAGCTCCTGATTGCACGATATCTTATGGATTTCATCTTCTTCAGCAGACATGTGTGAAAGCAAATGGCCAAGGACAGCAACATTGCTGTGTGAAAAACTAAGAATGAGTAACTAAGAATGTAAGACTCAGTGAAATTTGAGGTTGATGTTAAAACCCAACACCGGTTGACAAAAACCAAGCACATGTATATCTTTTCACAAAATTCAACTTTCCTAACAGGGCTGATTGGCATACTTGGAAATTATATGGCTCATAAGAAAAATTCTTATGAAATTTTAATTTGAAGATAATCAAAGGATTAAATTAAATATTTTAAGATTGTTAAAAATTTAAGCCGAAAATAAAAAATATTGAGGTTATCCGGATCTAAAAAACAAAAAGGCATCTTATGAATGAAAGAAGAGAGTAATATGAAGGAAATTGCATATAATATGGTTACTACACTTCGTATGGAAAGGAACTGTAATGGGTAAAATAGTCCATAATTAATTAAAAATTGTGTTATTTTTTGTGGTGAATGTATCTAATTACACTTTTAAGCTATGAGAACAAGTTAGTAGTTAAATAACTGCCAATAAAAATTTTGCCAATTAGAAAGGAGATATATGTTAAAAGTTCCTTGTAATTGACCTTGGAAAAACATTAGATAAGAAACAAATGTGTAATGAATGTAACAAAACAGGCTACATGATCTCAATATTAATAATTTCTGACCTGCCATATTCTTCGATAATGCCATCAGTCGATCTTGATTGAATTACATATATGTCTTCTTGAGATGAATTTCTGATTAAATGCTCTATATGATCAACGTAAGGCTGAAGATGTGATTTTGGTATAATCTTCCTTTTAATCCATAATCGCAGAATCTGTAGTTATAGATTGTACTTAAAAGAAGGTTATGGAAAAGTGCAATGTTAAAAAATCATTCAAGTGATCATATCAGTAAATGATACCTTAGCACACTGCTTATGATTCTCTCCTGGGTGAGCCCCTGATGGAGCAGCAGCTCCTAACAGCCGAGGCAACTGATCTTGCACGACTGTAACCAAACAAGCTCCGGCAAAGTCTACAAAATTTTAAGAAAAAATTGAGTCATTTGTACTGATCATGCTCTTCATAAAACACGCCAGGCAATATCTTACAATTGCATTGAATCTGGATAGATGCTAATATACACAAGAAACAATCATAACAACCACTAATGCAAAGAAGTGAAGCAAATAAAAGTTTGAAAGTGGAGTAAATATAATAATTAAATCCAGAAATCTGGGGTTTTTACCTTTCTATGTAAATGCTTCATAATGGAATCCACAAGAAAGAAAAATTTTACTCTTTCATGCATATTCTGCACTGTTTCCAACTTCTCTATTATAAGTTGAATAACCTGCACACAACAATATTTATCATCAAAGCACGAAATTACAAATTTACCTACTATATAAAATTAAAAACTAATCCAACTACATGCACTTGTGATTAAAGAAAGTAACCCTATATATTTAATCAAATTAATATATAGATATCTACGGAAAGATTGACATTAATTATGTTTCCACATGAACACTTTTAGTAAATCACAAAATTCAGTTTATTCTTAAAGGAAAAAATATATGAGCTTTAAGATTGTTTATGGTCAATAAAGAAAAAAATATTTAACAAAATATTTAAATGCTGGTGCAAAAACACAATATTACCAATCTCATGGGCAATTCCATTTTTAGCACAATCAGATGCAAGACGCGTTGCCCCATGTATACAGTCTTTTGACTCTGACAGTATCTCCAATATACCTCTGAATGCGTCACGAGCAACAATTCCCTCAGTACTGATAGAGCCCCGAGTAGACACATTATCCCTTGGTTGAACAGGGGAACCAATTTTAGGAGTTCTAGACACATTTTGAGGTATGCTTTGAGAAGGAACTCTTATCAATTTCTTCTCCTTAGCAAGTGCAACTAGATGTCTTATAGATGGAATAGAGTCCTCGTTGTTTGATTCTGACAATGCACTTGTTTTGCTCCCTGGAACAGCTTTGTTTTCTGTTTGAGCCTATGCAAGGAGAGCAACATAAGAAAGTATATCAGGGAAATTATAATATGCTTACTATTAGGATTAGCAAAAAAAATGGGCTCATACCTTTTACTCATTTGGTTAGCTTCTAGTGATGATTTCGGCCTTTTTTCGAATAACTCCCTAATTTCTTTAACAGCTGTAGCGAAATATTTAGCTACATTCGATTTTCCTTGAGGTCTAATCTTGACATCACCAGTAAATAAATGGATGTTATTAGGTTCAAGGAAAGGTCTGTTAAAAACAAAATAATTGAAGAAACCTAAATTAGTAAATTTACTTCCAAAAAATAAAATAAGAAACCATACTTCATGTTGAATGTTAGGTCTTACTATAAAGATAACACGACATACACAAAAATACTTAAACTAACACAATTTTAATGAAAGACAATGAGAGATACATAGCAATACTACTTGAAAATTTCATGACCAAAAACTATAGCATCATTGCATTCAAGCATTCCTATTCACCAAATGTACAATTCATAAAAAAATGAGTAGTTTACATTTAAAGATCATATTTACATAGACAATTCATGAATTTTGTTTGATTAGCATTTTTATTTTTGTGACATTAACATATGTACCTAAATGTGAAAGACAATAATTTTACATTATTTTCAATTGTATTTATTCAACCTTGTAAATAGAAAAATATTGGTATATTATCACTTAATCAAGATTATAAAAACGATAATGCTCAATTATTATCTAGTGAAAGTTGAAACAAGCCATGCCATTTTAGGATTATATAAGTAATTCGGAAAAAGATTTTACCATAATGAGGATCTTAAGCCAATAAAGTTAATTATTGTATCCTTGCTTCCAAATAGTAGAGGTAATATTTAACCCCATTCATACAAAAACTTAGGAGATTTTCTTTTACATATATTATTTATCAATATAAACTTCACACAAAAATTTTATATTATTGAGAGAAATAATGTGTTAGCATGTTTTAAAAACCTAAACATTGAGGGGAAGAATGAAGTCTAAAATAAAGTGGGGATTCTCTTTTTGTCAACCTTCAATATACACTTTTAATGTGCAATGGGTGGGCAATATTGCATGCACGTAAATAATGCACAAATGTGTTACCTCACCACCTCTTTTATGAATTATAACTACTAAATAAAATTTTTATAATACAAAAATACTCAATAGTCCTATAAAAGACATCATACACTCTTCTACTACTTCAAGATATAGAACGGTTCTATTTTGGCCATTTATTATTTATAGCAAGACTTAATAATCAAGTTTTTTTTGTAGTCTTGAGACTTCTGCAATGTGTAAATTATTTCATTTAGTGGGCTAGTCTAGAAATGGAACATTAGAGTAGTATATAGGTAGGCATTATTGGGTTGACAAACACAAATATTTTTATTTTTAAAAATGTGTAAATAGTTTATTTTTATAAACGTGAATTTATCATAAACATATAGCCAAATTGGGAGTTTAATAGGAAAATTCACATGTAAGTAAAATTTTTTGATAGAACAAGAAAATTCCTTTTGTATAGAATTTATATATTTAGATCTAACACATCCACCTGCACACACATATTTTACAATCCAGCTATCTAAGATGATTTAACAATGCCTAGGGTATCGTCAATGATTGTATCATGAACTATTAACTCATGTCAGTTTTCCCTGAATCCTGAAAGGATCCATAAATCTCTACATATTTAGTAAGATGCCTTTCACAAATTTGATTTTCATACCATTGACATTGGTTTACTCATATAAGGAATTGAGAAGAAGCTTACTGTTCATGTGTGCCAAATAACTGTACACAATATCTCCATTTATCTGTAGTTTTTCCAAAATCTTCAGCCCTGGCTATTTGGAAAGTTCAAGACAATTATACATAAGAATATGTGATAGGTTCCACTTAAAAACATATTAACATCAAAACCTTGTATGAATTTACTTATATTTAATTATTTATAGTGAGCATAATATTTTTTCTATTAAGTAAATTATAAATACCTTAAACCATAAAATAGAACTAATATATATGACATTATTATATGTATTGCTCATTTATGTGGAATTAAAATATGATATATATTAAACAGGTGTTTTACTATAAAAATAAAAATAAATAAACAGTGTAGGTAATACTTTATAAACATATTTAATAATATAATATAGAAACCCATTTTATACCGAAAAAAATATAATTCCATTTTAACTATTTAAATTTTACAACAGTGTATTACTTGAAATCCTCTTGATATTTTAGGCATATATTCCGCTGTGAAATTTTAAATTTTAGGAAATTAATATTAGAATCAGTGCTTAGATGTTATATTAATAATGTAGATTTATATTCTTATATCATTAATATTTTAAAATATTTACCTTTTAAATCTTTTAAGAAAATGTTTTTAACACAAAGATACTATTTTCATTGTGTGAAAGCATCTTTTATATGCACCAAATTATAGGATTGTGTCAGATTGGTAGGTTGCAACATACACACTATTAGTTACTATTCTTCTTTCACATTCTATTTTTTCTTTCTATAAATATGTAAATATTAAATAAAATATTGGATCCGAGTTGAAAGCTCAAATAGTTTATTTAGTTTTTGATGTTTTATAATTTGTGAATGTAACATTTCAAGTTTCAATAACAATGTTTTTAAAATATATCTCGAATTTTAATTTATTTGGTAACATCGCATGCAGGTGTTTCAAAAAAATATTGATTCCTTATAATTATCTTTATATGTAGTAACAAAATTTTAAATAACGACCTTAGAATTTTATTGAATTAATAGCAAATCGATCATTTGGAATTACAAATTTTTTTAAAATAGTCATAAATTTTTCATAAATTTTAATACACATGAACTTTTATAAATAACAACCTAGTCCCTTTAAGTTTGTAAAAATTACTAGATAATAACTCGTAATTTATTTCAAATCAATTCGTAAAATATGGAGAATCTTTCTTGCCCAACCGAGTTAGTTTTCGATCTGTTTCATGCATTTAAACGTGTTTGAACACATAAAGCCTAAAGTATAGGTATAAAAATATAATGACGTGCGTCTTAAAATTTAATGTGATTTGAAGAGATAAAGCCTAAGGTAGAGATTTATAAATATAATGACAAAATTGAACGTGATTCTTCCATTACAAAAGCTCAAATATTACATCTTAAATAAATGACTAATTTGAATATTTTTCAAGTTAATGTGGCTTGATATGACAAACTAGAAGTGTTTAAAAATATTAGAAAGTTGAATTGGAAAAAGAAAGTAGAACATGGACAAAAATGGAGCATTGTTGAAATCATTACATGACAACTTGAGTATTGTCTTATACAATTGGAGATTATAAAAACACCAAGTGGATAATAATTTTAATCGAAATTGAGTGTGTTGAAAATAATATACATGATCAAGTTCGGAAAGTTAAAAATATTAAGGATAATATTGGTCTTAATCGAAGAATGGGAATATCAATAACCTATCAACAAATCATGTGGCAACCTCGTTACTTTAAGGTTATTAAAAAATATAAAGGAGTACAGGCTGAGGATGATCATATCAAGTCTATCATTTGTTGCATCTTCTTTGGATGAATTACTAAATTTTCAAAGTTCTTTGCATCTAGTGCAAGAGTTTTTAGCATTTAATTAATTTGAACTAATAAATATATATATAATACAGCAACCTGCATAGTTCTTCCCTTCTACAAAATTTTTGGACTAATAAATTATATATATAATACAGCAACCTGCACTTCCATGAAATATTTTATCCATCTAGACTAAAATATGGCAATTTCTTTGAAGAATTGTGGGTTCCATAATAGAATTTTTATGTAAGTTGTTCGATTTAATGATTCACCACATTAATGCTAGCATTCTTTATTCTACGTGCATTTGTCAAGGTCAGGTTTCTTTCTTAAATGGCTTAATGACCTTTTGGCCCTTAAAGTATGGGCCAATATACCTACAAGCCCCAAAAGTATAAAGTCGTACCCTTTGACCCCTAGAATATTAAATATCGTTCCCTTCAGCCCTTTTCATGATTAAGATGACATATCGGACTAAATCAGAGGGTAAAACAGTCTTTATTGTAAAAAAGGCTAAAAGGAACGATACCCAATACTATAAGGGTTAAAAGGTATGGAAAATCGGCTTTTACTAAAATTGTTCCCTACTAATCAGTTGTTGATCCACAACTCCGTCTTTTGGTTTATTGGGATGACCACCTGACTCCCAAAGCTAACATATATTACACTTCTCGGTAGTTGTGCATCGAGCCAAGTTAAGCAGCTCATGTCTTCTTTACAAAGACTATTTGTGGAATGAGCATGTGGAGACTTTATGGATGCTGCAAGTTTTGTATTGTAGATCGAATGTAGAGGACCAATAACATAAAAGTTGCCCAAGAACGGGAGGCCGATTGGCCCACGTGAAAGCTTTGTTCTAGCATATAAACCAAGAAGATATTGTACAGAGATCAAGAAAAATAAAGATATTGTTAATAAGACATAAGGTTCCATTTCTGTTGAGTGCCCATTACCCAAACACCTCAATTTGTACTTCTTATACCACCAGTACTGGCTTGTGGTTAACTAACCATAATGTGACGTGCATGTTTTGTTCATGCAACCTGTAGTTTTGTCTTCAGCACTTCAGCTGAGATTCCTTTCGAGAGAAGTAGGTTCCCATACGATGACAGCACATACCATTGTTGTCTTTTTGTTATATCGTTTGAATACTATCATGTGTCAATAAACACTGCCTAATGACAATGATCGCAAGTTCTCTCTGTGAAGTGAGAGACGAGAATACATATATCACAAATGAGCGAACATAATACATATATCACACTGTGAAGTGTACAAAATAGCTCGTACAAAGCATATCTAAACCTCTATACAATGATCGAACATGACGGACTAAAGACTATACCCTTAGTATAAAAGATCAATCTGGACAGCCTGTGAGGCTTCTCCTCAATCCTGCAGGTAACAACATACACTAATATAGCAGCTCCTCCTAAACTGTGACAAATCAAACATATCTTATAGGGTTGTTCACTGCTAGTTTGTTCTTCCTCCGTTTTAAGTGAAATTGGTGTGTAATAATTTGTCCTTTGCTGTCTAACAAAAGCAAAGTATCTTTGTTATTTCATATCTAGTTTTTCACTGCTAGTTAACTGAAGAAATAATAATAAAATAGCAGTTTGCAATTAGAAAACCATCTGACGTAGGATGTACAGGAGATTCCCGTGAAAAGATCAAGTACAACCTTTTCAACCTTGTATCTGTCGCTTGTTATGTTGCAAATACACATGTTTAATTTCTTGCAGGTTATGACATTTTGTTAAAGTTTTATGCTTACTTAAAGCAACTCAGAGTGTCTCAAATTATGCAAATTTGTCCTACTTCTGCAGATGCTCATTGAGCAATGCAGTAGACGGATAAGATAGGCTTCTGTAAGAGGGCTGATGGGTTTGGCAGCTGAGCATAAAGCAAACATTCGATGTTTGCAGTTTTGGTTTGTGAGCAGATACAGACATCTATATTTTATTATCGGAAGCACTTATGTTTAATCTTTTTCTCCAGGTGGAAGGTAAAACTACAAACCTATTCAATTAATAGATATTTTGGACACTAGATGACAGAGACGTTTGACACTAATGCATCAAATATCTATCATTAAAATTAATTTTAAGGTTTGACACTCAGCTCTTTTCACTTCATGAATCTTCTCTATCAAAGCTAGTATATCCTCCATACGGTTCTTCTTGCCCCTATAGTATCAAATATCGTTCCTTTTAGCCCTTTTTTTACAATAAAGACTATTTTACCCTCCGATTTAGTCTGATATGTCGTTTTAATCACGAAAATGGCTAAAGGGAGCGATATTTAATACTCTAGGGGTCAAAGGGTACGACTCTGTATTATTTGATGATTTGTTGATTACTTGGTGATTCTGAGCGGAATATTGCTAAATTCAAACACGTGTTGGCTCATAATTTTCATATGAAAGATCTTGATAACATCAATTATTTTCTTGGCTTGGAGGTTTACAGATCTGCTAGCGGTTTTTTCCTCTCGCAAAAGAAGTATGTCATGGATCTCCTCAAAGATTATCACATGGTAGGAATAAAGCCAATAAAATTTTAAATACAATAAAAAGTCAAATTGAGCCCGGATAAAGGTATGCATTTGACTGATCAACAACCACATAAACGATTATTGGGTAAACTCATACATATCATGGTTGTTGGTCCTTACATTGTGTATCATGTTCACATTTTGATACAATACATGCAATCTCCTACCTCTGAGCATATGTAGGCAACCAAAAAATAACTTATTTCTTTGTCTAGTAACCCATGCCAAGGTATTCTTCTAGCTATAACATCTGCATCCCAGTTAACAATGTATTATGACACTAATTGGGCATCTTATGCCTTTTATCTTAAGTCAACATCAGGCTATTACAGCATGCTAGAATCTTCACATATTTCCTGGAAGACAAAGAAATAGTATGTGGTTGCTAGGTCTAGTACTGACGTTAAATATTGTGCAATGGCTGTTGCAAGGTAACTCGGTTACATTCTTTGTTTCCTGACAAGAGACTTCAATACTTGTCTCCAACTGTATTAAAAACACGAAAATCAGGCGGTATTGGCTATAGCTGCTAGACCAGTTTTATAGGACTGCACGAAAGATTTGGAAATATATTGTCATTTTGTTCTTGACAAAGTAGTTGTTGGTGACATTATTACACAACATATTCCCTCATATGCCCAAGTTGCAGACATTTTTATAAAGCAACTCTTAGATACTCAACATTCTTACCATATGCACAAAAACTTGGTGTTTTGCCTAGTACCTCTCTCTATTTCTTCTGATCACCGCCAATATGAGAAGGATTAATAGAGCAGTGCAACAGCTGCATGTGCAACATCGGTAACTTACAATACAACAACAGTGAGTGCAACATGTTAGGGTAGTTTTCCTTCATATTACTACATCTATAACCCAGTTGTATGTTGTTAGAATTCAAACTCTTCCATAATTTGAAATAAATAACATACAGCTGGGTTATAGATGTAGTAATATGAAGGAAAGAAAATAAGAGCAGCAACCAGAAGTTAATTCCTAAAAATATGGTGGGCACTAGATTACCAATACATGCAAGGTGGCGTGTGTAATAAATTATGGTGATAGTATTCAAGGTTGACACTACACCAGGCACCAGCTATATATCCAGCAACAGAGAAGCATATATTATGGTAGGCAACCTGCATGCATGGTCAAGAAGGATTTATTTACGGAGATAGACGAGACCATCAGCGAAGAAGTTACGTTTGGTGATTCATCGAAGATTCCAGTCAAAGGCAAAGGTACAATTACGATTGTATTGAAGACTGGTGAGAAAAAGTTTATTAATGATGTTTACCATATACCTGCTTTGAAAAGTAACATCATCAGTCTTGGCCAACTTGTGGAGAAAGGATATTATATACAGATGCAGGATAATTCTCTCGTCATCAGGAATCAGGATCGAGAATTAATTATCCTGCATCTGTATATAATATCCTTTCTCCACAAGTTGGCCAAGACTGATGATGTTACTTTTCAAAGCAGGTATATGGTAAACATCATTAATAAACTTTTTCTCACCAGTCTTCAATACAATCGTAATTGTACCTTTGCCTTTGACTGGAATCTTCGATGAATCACCAAACGTAACTTCTCCGCTGATGGTCTCGTCTATCTCCGTAAATAAATCCTTCTTGACCATGCATGCAGGTTGCCTACCATAATATATGCTTCTCTGTTGCTGGATATATAGCTGGTGCCTGGTGTAGTGTCAACCTTGAATACTATCACCATAATTTATTACACACGCCACCTTGCATGTATTGGTAATCTAGTGCCCACCATATTTTTAGGAATTAACTTCTGGTTGCTGCTCTTATTTTCTTTCCTTCATATTACTACATCTATAACCCAGCTGTATGTTATTTATTTCAAATTATGGAAGAGTTTGAATTCTAACACTCCCCCTCAAACTCGACTTTGCATTCACATGCTTCACACAAATTTTCTGGTTCATTTATTTCTGGCAAACCGTCCACCATCTTTGTTTTTGACAATAATTTCAAGCCAGAAAATCCAAGATGACCGAAAAATTAAATGCCACAACCACGAGTCATTTTTAATGACCGACTTTAAACACTTCTGCGCCTTCGTCTGCATATCAAGTGTAAACAAACGATTCTTTGACATCTCCACATCTGCAATTAATTCTCGATCCTGATTCCTGATGACGAGAGAATTATCCTGCATCTGTATATAATATCCTTTCTCCACAAGTTGGCCAAGACTGATGATGTTACTTTTCAAAGCAGGTATATGGTAAACATCATTAATAAACTTTTTCTCACCAGTCTTCAATACAATCGTAATTGTACCTTTGCCTTTGACTGGAATCTTCGATGAATCACCAAACGTAACTTCTCCGCTGATGGTCTCGTCTATCTCCGTAAATAAATCCTTGTGGCCTGTCATGTGGTTGCTCGCACCAGAGTCAAGATACCAAACATTTTTCTTCCTCTCCTCGTTGAAATCCTCCTCGTCCTCGACCTCTAAAATTCTGACCACGTCCAGATGGACGATAACCTTCAGTGTTCTGGCTTCTGTTGAAGGACTGTCTTCCACGTCATCTTCCACCACGGTAGCCACCTCTAAAGCCACCTCTTCCACGACCAGAACTGCTACTGCTTGAACTTTCACCAATGGACACCTTACTTTGCAATGCCTTTTCTAAATGGCTTGTATCATCATACTGGTTCATCCGCTGCTCATGGGCTTGAAGTGAACCAACTAGCTCATCAATAGAAATTGTGGACAAATCTTTTGACTCCTCGATAGAAGTAACGACATAGTCAAATTTTCTTGTCAATGAGCGGAGTAAGGTGTTGGACTAGTTAGTAGGTACATGGAGAAGCCGAAGATATCAGAGTCAAGATATCATGTATGGGGTTGGACTAGTTAGTAGGTACATGGAGAAGCCGAAGCAAGATCACTTCATGGCAGCTAAAAGAATTTTGAGGTACATAAAAGGAACACTCGATCATGGTCTATTTTATACACACTCTCAGGATTCAAAATTAGTTGGTTACTCAGATAGTGATTATGGTGGTGATTTGGATGACGGGAAAAACACTTCTGGATATGCTTTTCATATCGGTTCGGCGATATTTTCGTGGTCATCAAAGAAGCAGCAAACAGTTGCTCTCTCAACATGTGAGGCGGAATACATCGCAGCAGCAGCATGCGCGTGTCAAGCTATGTGGCTAGGCTACATATTGGGAGAGTTAAAACTTGGCAAGGAAGATCAGGTTACTATTTACGTGGATAATAAATCTGCTATTTCTCTAGCGAAAAATCCAGTGTCACACAGTCGAAGCAAGCACATCAATATTAAATATCATTTTATTCGAGAACAGGTGAACGATAAAATTGTGGAATTGGTGCACTGCAGGACTGAAGAAAATTTAGCGGATATATTTACGAAGCCATTGAAGCCGGAAGTATTTCACAAAATGAAGATGAAGCTCGGAATGCAAAGTCGAGTTTGAGGGGGAGTGTTAGAATTCAAACTCTTCCATAATTTGAAATAAATAACATACAGCTGGGTTATAGATGTAGTAATATGAAGGAAAGAAAATAAGAGCAGCAACCAGAAGTTAATTCCTAAAAATATGGTGGGCACTAGATTACCAATACATGCAAGGTGGCGTGTGTAATAAATTATGGTGATAGTATTCAAGGTTGACACTACACCAGGCACCAACTATATATCCAGCAACAGAGAAGCATATATTATGGTAGGCAACCTGCATGCATGGTCAAGAATTCATACAAGAGATGTGATGAAGTCTCCCTTGAAATGCGTAGCATATAACAGTTGTTCAAGATTAGAAGGCTGGGTTGTCAAGATAAGGTCTGAAGGCTGGCAATAATTATAGATACGTAAAATATGGTAGGCTGCATGTTAAGTTAGTCAGTATTGTAGGCTGGTAAAAGTCTATGTAGTAATAAATAGTAGTGATGTAAGCCCTGATGTAATGCATGCATATATGAAGCCTATAAATAGGCTGGTCCTCTCTGAATATAATAGAATACACAGAAGTGAGTTTGTAAAGCAACAGAGAGAAAGAAATAAGGCCGTAGCCTTGTGTCAAGTTGTAGCTTTGTGGTTGTGAGATTTAAAATAAACTTGGTGTTTGTTTCAATATCAAAGATATACAGTGTGTGTTTGAGTCATATCAATTTGATCTATATTAAGCCCAAGCCCATATACGCTTCCAACAAGTCATCAATAAATGTTAGGTAATACCTGTTACCTCCAAGTGACGGAATATCAAATGGACCAGCAATATCTGTATGAACAATCTCCAGTGGCCTCCTGGCTCTCCATGATTTTCCAACGGGAAAACTTTGTCTGTGTTGCTTCCCCTTAACACATGCTTCACACAAATTTTCTGGTTCATTTATTTCTGGCGAGCACATGGAATTAATCATCAGCTAACAACGGCATACACTCCTCAACAAAATGGTGTTGCAGAAAGAAAGAATCGCACTATTCTTGACATGGCAAGGAGCATGGTCAAAGCAAAGCATATGCCGAGAACTTTCTGGGCTGAAGCCGTTCTATGTGCAGTTTATTTGTTGAATCGTTGTCCAACTAAAAGTGTCAGAAACAAAACTCCAAATGAAGCATGGAGTGGTAGCAAACCATCTGTTGGACATCTCAGAATTTTTGGGTGCATTGCATATGCACATGTTCCAGATCAGAAAAGGAACAAGCTGGATGATAAAGGCGAGAAGTGCATCTTTACCGAATATGACAAAAGAAGCAAGGCGTACAGACTCTACAATCCCCTCACGAAGAAATTAATCATTTCTCGAGATGTTGAGTTTGACGAATCAGATTACTGGAGATGGAGCGAGGAAGAAAGAAAAGTTGCTGGTTTGTTTTTTCAGGATGAAGATGATGACGGTGATGACACCAATGTTCAAGATGATGGAAATAATGATCCAACTCCTTCACAAAGTCCAAACCAACAAACTCCTGCCTCGACACCATCGAGTTCAGGAAGCAGCAATAGCAACAGTTCAGGGGGAGCACCAAGAAAAATGCGGAGTCTAAATCATATCTATGATGCAACAAGTCCGGTACAAACTACCTTTGATTATTCATTGTTTTGCTTAATGGCTGAGTGTGATCCCGTTACATTTGAAGAAGCTTCTGAAGAAAGCAAATGGAATAAAGCAATGGATGAAGAAATTGGTGCAATCAAGAAGAATGATACTTGGGAGCTCACAACTCTTCCAGAAGAACACAAAGCAATTGGTGTCAACTGGGTCTACAAGACAAAGACCAACCAAGACGGTGAAGTGGAAAAGCACAAGGCAAGGTTGGTGGCTAAAGGCTACAAGCAGAGATATGGGATTGACTATGATGAGGTATTTGCTCCGGTTGCAAGAGTTGATACCATAAGACTTCTTACAGCAATCACAGCTCAGAATCAGTGGAAGATATATCAGATGGATGTGAAGTCAGCATTCTTGAATGGTTATCTTGAAGAAGAAGTCTATATCGAGCAACCACCGAGATATGTTCAGAAAGGCAAGGAAGATAAAGTCTACCGACTAAAGAAAGCACTGTATGGTTTGAAGCAAGCTCCGCGAGCATGGAACACAAGGGTTGATGAATATTTCCAGAAAAATGGTTTTGTGAAGAGTCCCTACGAGCATGCACTTTACACGAAAACAAATTCAGGGGGAGATATTATGATCGTGTGCTTATACGTGGATGACATGATTTTTACTGGAAACAACCCTGGTATGTTTGATGATTTTAAGAAAGTTATGACTAACGAATTTGAGATGACAGATATTGGTCAAATGTCTTACTTTCTTGGAGTCGAAGTCAAGCAAAGCAAAGATGGGATCTTTATGTCGCAGAAAAAGTATGCTGAGCAGATTTTAAAGAAATTCAGAATGGAGGAATGCAAGCCGGTGAGCACACCAGCAGAAGCAAGCATAAAGCTCAGAATTGATTCAACAAGGAAGTCGGTAAATCCGACGTTGTTCAAAAGTCTGGTTGGAAGTCTGAGGTACCTAACTTTTACTCGTCCAGATATCATGTATGGGGTTGGACTAGTTAGTAGGTACATGGAGAAGCCGAAGCAAGATCACTTCATGGCAGCTAAAAGAATTTTGAGGTACATAAAAGGAACACTCGATCATGGTCTATTTTATACACACTCTCAGAATTCAAAATTAGTTGGTTACTCAGATAGTGATTATGGTGGTGATTTGGATGACGGGAAAAGCACTTCTGGATATGCTTTTCATATCGGTTCGGCGATATTTTCGTGGTCATCAAAGAAGCAGCAAACAGTTGCTCTCTCAACATGTGAGGCGGAATACATCGCAGCAGCAGCATGCGCGTGTCAAGCTATGTGGCTAGGCTACATATTGGGAGAGTTAAAACTTGGCAAGGAAGATCCGGTTACTATTTACGTGGATAATAAATCTGCTATTTCTCTAGCGAAAAATCCAGTGTCACACAGTCGAAGCAAGCACATCAATATTAAATATCATTTTATTCGAGAACAGGTGAACGACAAAATTGTGGAATTGGTGCACTGCAGGACTGAAGAAAATTTAGCGGATATATTTACGAAGCCATTGAAGCCGGAAGTATTTCACAAAATGAAGATGAAGCTCGGAATGCAAAGTCGAGTTTGAGGGGGAGTGTTAGAATTCAAACTCTTCCATAATTTGAAATAAATAACATACAGCTGGGTTATAGATGTAGTAATTTGAAGGAAAGAAAATAAGAGCAGCAACCAGAAGTTAATTCCTAAAAATATGGTGGGCACTAGATTACCAATACATGCAAGGTGGCGTGTGTAATAAATTATGGTGATAGTATTCAAGGTTGACACTACACCAGGCACCAGCTATATATCCAGCAACAGAGAAGCATATATTATGGTAGGCAACCTGCATGCATGGTCAAGAATTCATACAAGAGATGTGATGAAGTCTCCCTTGAAATGCGTAGCATATAACAGTTGTTCAAGATTAGAAGGCTGGGTTGTCAAGATAAGGTCTGAAGGCTGGCAATAATTATAGATACGTAAAATATGGTAGGCTGCATGTTAAGTTAGTCAGTATTGTAGGCTGGTAAAAGTCTATGTAGTAATAAATAGTAGTGATGTAAGCCCTGATGTAATGCATGCATATATGAAGCATATAAATAGGCTGGTCCTCTCTGAATGTAATAGAATACACAGAAGTAAGTTTGTAAAGCAACAGAGAGAAAGAAATAAGGCCGTAGCCTTGTGTCAAGCTGTAGCTTTGTGGTTGTGAGATTTAAAATAAACTTGGTGTTTGTTTCAATATCAAAGATATACAGTGTGTGTTTGAGTCATATCAATTTGATCTATATTAAGCCCAAGCCCATATACGCTTCCAACATAACTTACAATACAACAACAGTGAGTGCAACATGTTAGGGTAATTAAGTCTCTTTGTTAGTCATGTTAACGGTACATTATTCTTTATACATTAATATTTTGTTATAAGTTAGTTAAGTTATATAGTTCAGAATATAAGAAACAAAACTAAAGATTATATGATGTGTTTTAGAGAGATCAAATGTACCGAAATCGAAAAACCGAACTGTGCTAATTCCGTTCGGTCTGGTCCCGATTTTCTAGAAAATTCGGTCTATTCAGTCCGGAACGAATAGACCGAAATAAATTCGGTTCAATCCGATTCTTGTAAAAAATATTTCGGTCCGGGCCGAATAGACTGGATAGACCAAATCATAAATACTATAATTTTATATTATATCTTTTACATATATCTTAAAAATTTTAATAATAAATTTAAATTTATAATTGTATTTATACACTCTTAAAACTCTACATATCACCTTACTTTAATTATATTTTAGATTTTATAATTTTTGGTTTAAAATTTTAATATAATTTTATTTTTTTCAAAAAATTCGACCCGTTTGTCCAAAACCGGACCATTCGGTTCGGTCTGGTGCATAATACAATTTCGGTCCAAGAATATATGATAATTCGATTTTTCAGTTTATTTGTCAGTCCGGTTTTGGACCGAATCGACCGAATGTTCAGCCCTAATGAAATATGTTTCTTAATTTATACTAAAGATTTGTTTACTCCATTATTTTCTTAAAGGGAGTTTGAGCCCCTAATTTTAATTTGATTTCTCATTTGATAACCTCCTTATATGTGTATATGTATGTATACAAGTAAAGTCCGTGTGTGGCTTAAATTACTAAAAAAAATAATTTTTATAAATAAGATTATTGTTTGGATATTTATGTATGTAAGTAAAGTCCATGCATGGCTCGTGTTATTCTCTTACAATCATTAATGTTGATTTGTAGAAGGGGTGAATACAAATCAATTTTTTTGATGATTTTAAACAGATAATTTTTGCTTTATAATAGCACCCAAATTAAAATTTTCAGGTAATTTATTTTTTAGCTTTCCAACTGAGATATATATATATATATATATATATATTAAAGAAATAATTTGTGTAAATTACAAATGCAATTGACAGCTGCGTTTTCAGTGTTTCTCTCAAGAAAATTCTTCCGACTATTAACACTTCTAAACTATTTCTTAAGAGATACTGCTACTACTACTTGATTTATATATTACCAAGTTACAATCTTTACTAGAAAATACATAGCACAGTCTTCTAGGTCCAGTAAAATTGCTAAGGCATTCTTTCCTATGATGCTTGATAATGAGGCTTGAATTAATCTAGATATATTGCTTTGAATATCCCTCCAATTTGCCAATGCGTGAAAATAGATTATTTCTTCTTCTTTAGAATCAAAGATCGCATGCAAAGTTTATCTTGACTTCCATTTTCATTGCTGAGATTCCAATCAACATGTGTGTTGTGTCATACTCAAGATATGACCATTGTCAAGTCACTATCACCAGGTATTTGAATCTTTTTAGCGGTGAAGACTCATTAATTTAGTCGTTGATGGCTTCATGTCATTAGCCATTGATGTTGAAACTTCACTTAGCAGATGAAGACTCACTTTACTTATATTAGAATTATATGTCATCTCATGAATTTAAAATGAACAATAACCTCACTAACTATAACAAAAATCTCATAGAAAATATTACAAAAACCTCATCAATCAGTTGATGAGCTACCTTTTCAACGGCTAGCCATTGAAGACTATAATTTGACTTAACATAATTATGTTATATATTTTGCTTATCATCAAGATTCAAGTTTAATTCCTAATAATCTCCCCCAATCTATGATTGATATAATAACATCCATAAATTTACAGCCTTAATAATAACAAAACACATTTTAGACATATAGATATTCAAGACATCATAATTTACTCTTGTTAAGCTTCTTGAAGAAATAAGCAAGAAAATTTAGACAAAAAGGCAAGAGATGCTACTGTGAGATTCTTGCTCCTCGATATAGCTGATTGAGACTTAAATTTTCCCACTTGATATGACTTGTTTAGTCATGTCTTAGTTCTGACCAATCTCTTATGATGGTGTTGAGTTTGAACTGCTTAGATTTCCAGATTTTATTGTCAGCATTGTTCAATTTTATACCTCAACTGAAGACTCCTCTCATTTTACCTTCATCCTTGAGTTTAAAGTAACCCCTTTGGTGGATTCTTCCAGGAACAAGTCTGTTGAGATTTTGTTCTGAACATCTTAGCAAGCCTCTTCATTTTGTTAGCATCAAGGGTTTAATATAGTTCATGAAGTTTGAGCATTATGGTTGCATCAGTGATGAACAACATTTCTCCCATGATCTCTCTATTCTTGCATCGGGGGCTCCCACTGGTTCAAACAACTCACACCCTCGCTATTACCTACTAAGGTTGTACTCTCAGTCTCACTTGCAAGTCCAAAAAAATTTGGCTTGCCTCTCTCATTCACTTTCCTTTTGTATGCCTTCAAGACAACTTTTCACTCTCAGAGATAGTCACTCTCTTCCCTCAATCCTAAAAGGTATTAATGTAATTGTTTGATCTAATAGAGCTACATCGATGACTATGGGATAACCATTGATGAAACAATTAGAAGTTTCAATTGCTATCATTGAACTTTAGCTATTGAAGGACTAACATTTATCAGTTGAATGAAAAATATCCATTGAGATAAGAAAGAAAATTGCTAGTGAGAAAATTACAAGATTTAATTTTCTGAAGATTGATAATATTTTTTGTGCACAGATATACTCATTATAATTTCAAAAGATAATTAATGATTCAAAAAATTATTCTGTAAATGATGATCATCAGTATCAGAGTTTTGGCTTCTTCATGAAAATTAAGAATGAAAAATCAACAATTAAGATGTGAGAAAAAAATAGATGACCTTTAGTTTGAAATGATTGAGTTTTGGTTGCGACTTCACATTTGATGAGGTAACATCAAACTGAGTTTAAGAAGGCGCTTGTGCAAGATCAAAGATCATGCTTCATGTAGTGTGTGCACCTTGTGTACCCAAGGGTTTTACTACTGCTGCTTCAATTAATAGTTTAAGGGTAAGACTTTTAGGCTTAGTGTGTCCTCATCCCCCTATACTCTGTTTATGGATGGGAACTCATTCCAATAGCTTAATCCTTTTGGGAGGATGGATCTAAGAATGTGTTCAATCCATTTTAACAACTACATCTTTTTCAAAAGATGCAGTGTGGCTTGGCTCGACAAACCCTCAATAAACTCTCACTCTTTATTCTTGGGACTTCTTTGATGATCACCCTTTCCCTCACCAAATCACCTCTGACATACTCCCTTCGGATTGATTTTTTTTGCATCGGTTTTTCCATCTAATGCTTATTGAGAAGCATTTGAGGTGGTTTAATCAGATTGAAGTTTATCAACTCTAATTTTCGGCTGAAGGGGTAGAAGGTTGTCGGATACTTTTCCGACCTCCATATCAACACTACAAAGCAAAGATATTTAGGATTGGGAAAGTGTTAGAGTTTAGGAGAAAGTGTTACCATTTTGACAAGCATTCATTGAAAAAGATACGGTGATAAGCAAGTTCAAATATCAAGATTTGATGCTTTCATAATGTATCAATGGTCAACAAACATATTCTTGATTTGTGATACAGATGCTTATATAACATTGTTAAATCCTTGCACATGGTGTATATTTACCAGAGTTAAAATCCACGAATTTATCATTAGACAATGATGGAACCCTCTAAATTAGGTAAATATGAGTCGTTTATTATGTGTAATCAATGACAAAACATCCAAATAATCAACTATGCGGGAACAATCACATATAAAGATAATTCAGAGTTAGAAAATAATGAAAAACATTTCATTAAAAAAAACATTACAATTAAATGTTCATAACATTTTTCTTAAAAAAACTTAAAAACAAACACATATAAAGAAATAATGACTAGTTTTAAATCTAACCAATCCAATAAAATAGAAGACCGTGAAATCCAGTGTATAACACCTACTAACTTATAACACTTCAAAATGCATGCAGTAAAATGAAAAACTCATTAATCAATCACTTTATTCAATAAGATGAAAGATTAACGGGTGCATGTCATCCATGATCAAAGATGAAATATGATCATCACTTGATAGGGTAATTTTGATTTTAAACAAAATTTCAACTCATTTCCACAAAAAAAAAATCTTGAAAAGGTCATGTTTTGCCTTTTGACAACAAAAGCATGTAGCAATTAAGCACGTAATTAAGTAAGTATCTGGCATTAGTTAATTAATTAATATCACCATCTAACTAACCAAACCAATATGCAGCAGGCTTTCATAAATTTTATGAAGTAATTTTCCTGATTTGAAGTTTCTTTTGAACTAGCATGATAGCCCGTACAAAGCACGGGTTACATTCGATTTCATGCATTTATATTTCATATTATGATAATCGGGTCATTTTTTATAATAATCTTCACATATCGATTAGTTTAAATTTTAGTAGTTGATAGTAGATCCTCTCCACTCCAAACACATTTGAATTTCTAAAACAATAAATATTTTTTATTGTAATCTAATTCTTTAAATTTCTAAATATCGTATTAATGACATTAATCATATTTTCCAAGTTAGAGACAACAATATCGGTCAATTGAATTCGTGTAGTTGGGATAACAATATCTTATAATCTGTAGTGAAAATAGAGAACCAGTCTAAACCACACACGTTTACTTACTTTAAATCTTAGTCACGACATTGATAATAAACCTATTATCACTTTTATCCATATTCCTGCTTCATATTATTCCTATAACTTATTTCAAATCAACTCGTTCATTGATCATGTCGTATAAGTATATTTATATTTCTGTTGATCACCCTTCTTTCATCTTTAACAAGTTCAAATTTGTTCAATTAGTCCTCACTCCGACTATTTCTCATTTATCTATTATAGTCTTTAATCATGTTAAATTATTTTCAGAGCATTGTGATTATGAAGAGGATGAAAGATACAATAATCACAGGTTGATGTTTTATGAGAAATTCACATTTAAATCCAAGATATCACATCTATTCTGATTTTTTTATCTTAAGATCATAAATTTTTGTATTTGTGTTAAAATTTTCATAATTTGTATAATTTTTTTTTATTAGGATGTAAATTAGCGGCTCAAAAAACGTCGTTCACATAAATAATTTTCTGTATAAATGAATTTCAATCATTATACATATTCTTGTTGTTTATCTAATATACATATTTTTATTTTAAGAAAAAAACAAATATTAATAAATATGACTCCCATCTACTTCAATGATTATTGATGTGAATATAATTTTATTTGTTCATAGGGTTAGTCGGTGTTAAGTTCTGAACTTATATCCATCCTTTTATAGAGAAGAATAGCTATCTTTCATCAGAATTTATTCATTTTATACACGAGTTAATTGAAGTTCTGATAACTCATTGATTCATCTAGTATCTAAATATACCCTTCATTTATAAGTTTACTATATGGAAACTTTATTACATCCAAAAATAAATATATGAAATGTCACATTTAGTAAAGACTTATGATACATGTATCGGGTGCACTCAATGTGTCCGAACCTGCCCCACCGACGTATTACAAATGATACCCTGAGACGGGATATAAACCTAAATAAATTGTTTTTTCTCCAAAAGAGAATATTGTGTTGGTTGTAAGAGATGTGAATCCGCTTGTCCAACGGATTTCTTGAGCGTTCAGGGTTTCTTTATAGAATGAAACAACTCATAGTATGGGTCTAGCTTATTGATATGTTACTGAAAACTCTACTTGAATCCATTTGATTTTTTTTATCCACCGTGCTCGAAAAATATATGTTATTTTGAGCACGGGTTTTTCTGGTCCAAGCGTATCTTGTCTATACGACGAATTTTTTTCCTTGGTTAACAATTATTGTAAATTTTCCAATATTCGCACGCTCAAAAATAATTTTTTGTATAAATAAATTTTAATCATTATACATATTCATGTTGTTTCTATAATATACACATTTTTATTTTAAGAAAAAGACAAATATTAATAAATATGACTCTCATATACTACAATTATTATAGATGTGAATATAATTTTATTTGTTAATAGGGTTAGTCGGTGTTAAACTGATATATGTATAATTTATTAAATGGGTTTAAATGCTCATGCTAAAGAGATGTAGTTAATGATTTTACAAAATTGTGCAAAAAATTATGTTGGTGTAATGGTTGTATCCTTCAACATAATCTTTCTTGTTTCATGAGGTGAGGGGTTCGATTCAAACGTTTGTATATAAATAATTTATCAAATACCAAGAAAACATATGTTCACCTATAATAGGTATAATAGATTTGTTCTTTCAAGGAGCCTTTCTTGAACCTTCAAATATGTGTTGAGCTCTAAACGAAATTACTAGAAATCACTCAGTCATATCAAAGAAGACGAAAATAATCACTCAAAGATAATCAGACGAGTGGAAGGTATATAAATTTATTTTTTTGGTATTCGTGATAATAAGTATATCTTTTTCCTGATGTACATAGCTTGGAAATAGTAAACAAAGATGGTCTAGAGAGGAAAACGAGTGCCTTGTCAGAATCAGACCGGAGGACTCTATTGCCTTTTTAAGGCATCTGGTTCCACTACCTAAGACGACGAAACTGAAACGAGCTCCATCTTAATCCTATCACAAAATGTTTCTAGGACTCTGCTCAGCGTGGAACAATTTATATAAAGGGAGCCCTCTCTCATGCAGTAGTTGTTCCAGTTGACACGTTTAGTAGAATGATGAAGTTATTTCACAGCAAAAATAGAAAAGTTTATATATCGTGCAACACGTAATGCAGAATATTTGATTCTTAGGAATATCCTAAATGGCATATTTACATTATAATTTAACTAATCTACTAAATTATTCTTTCAAATAGCTCAAAAGTAGTTATCATATCCTTATTTTAAAATAACACAGTTTTAACAAGTTTAGATCTAATCTGGCTGCAAGCTGTGTTAGAGTGTTATAAGTTCCATAACTCTCAGATGAGATCAACTTTAACAGAGCTTTTAGAATTGCAATAACCACACATGTTTATAGGGAAACTGCAGAGTACTAGCTCTTCCTTAAAGCATATAAGTATGCCAAGGCTTGTTCACCATGGCCCAGCTACATAGTACACATCTGCATATGATATATCCAAGCTCCTTCATCTTTTACATAATTAAACAGATCTACCTATGTAACATACATTAGCTATGATGTTAAAATTTCTATGAGCCTATATATAACAAGTATCTGTTTAGATCAGTACCGACTAGTTCCAGGTCCTGCGCTCCAACGCT
The DNA here is from genome assembly GCF_009905375.1 of Apium graveolens. Lineage (NCBI taxonomy): Eukaryota > Viridiplantae > Streptophyta > Magnoliopsida > Apiales > Apiaceae > Apium > Apium graveolens. The sequence goes on from NC_133647.1 coordinate 206,465,965, forward strand.
TGACTTGAGCTATGACGCCCATGCAGAATACTCAGCAAAAAATTTATATTGTACATTATAATATCCTAAGAACTGATAAACTGATTAATCCCAACACTTTCTTCCTGTCCTAGTCGAGAGTACTGGATTGTCTTCAAATTGTATATAAATTTACTAATTTCAAATTACCTGCATCTTTCTCAGCCTGATAAATAAATGCATGGAGCCGAGATAACTGTTTAAGTCACAAGTAGGAAACCGGAATGACTATTTATGATAGGCATAGATATGAAATATGTTCATGAAAGAATTTTTGAGGCCCATAGAGAATCCCACTAATCCACCGCTGTTTTGTACCTTCTGCTAGTGATCTGACCACTTTGATCTTTCTTTTCTGGCATAGTGTTGAGGAACATTTGCGGTCATAGCCACAATTTCCACAGGGTATGGAGGTCATGTTTTGATGATATCAACATATGTATCATCAATAGCTTCTAGGAACATCAACATCTTTTCTCTCCATGTAGAGTAATCAGCTTTCTTCCGGATGGAAATTTTTATGCTTTCATACTTACTTCCAGACATCTTGACCTTTTCAAATTAACAGTTAATTTTACCGCTCTGATACCACTTGTTGCCCAGTAAAGTAATTGTTTAAGGGGGGTTGAATATAATTACTAAACAAATCGATGTATTATGAACGTAAAGTAAGAACAGATGAATCAAATCACAGTTTATATTTATCTTTATGAAGATATGTTAAAGTGTAATTCTACCACTTTCTATGTATATCAACTATAATTCTATAAATCAACACCTTTTAATTTATCTCGCAGTTCTGACTTGTCATCCAAGTCATTCTCAACGAATAACCTGATCAACGGAGATATGCTATAGCTTTGACGGATATTCATATGTAGACATCAACGGATGATTGAATAGATTGTCAATGGATGATAATGAAGCTTTCAACGAATAATCATATCCTAACAATTGATCATATCCTGATTTCTCTGTCAAATCCTGACACCTTGATAAATCCTGATTCGTGACGTAGACTATTCCTAACAAATAATTAAATCCAGAAATTTGTGGGTTTTACCTTTGTGCCTATGTGAATGCTTCAAAATGGAATCCACAAGAAAGAATTTTTTTACTCTAGCGTGCATATTCTGCTCTTTATCCACCTTCTCTATTATAAGTTTAGTAACCTGCACACAACAATATTTATCATCAAAGTAGGTAATTACAAATTTACCTACTATATAAAATTAAAAACTAATCCAACTACATGCACTTGTGATTAAAGGAAGTAACCGTATATATTTAATCAAATTAATATAGACATATACCGAAATATTGATATTAATTAAGTTTCCACATTAACACTTTTATTAAATCACAAAATTCACTTTATTCGATGATAGGATATTTAAAACATATGAGCTTTAACATTGTTTATGGCCAATCAAGAAATAAATATTTAACAAAATATTTAAATGTCGGTGCAAAAATATAATATTACAAACCTCATGGGCAATCCCATTATTAGCACAATCAGATGCAGGATGTGTTGGCCCATGTATACAGTCTTTTGACTCTGACATTATCTCCATTATACCGCTGAATGTGTCACGAGCAACAATTCCCTCAATACTGAATTTATTATCCAGAGTGGCATAATAATCATATAAGGAATAAATCTATGAGTCATAAAGGAAGTGACTCAAGAATTTCAGAGAAATGGAATCAAAATAAAGGTGGACGAATGGACAATGTTGCATAGAGTTATAATGCACAGAATGATGTTGAATCTGATAGTATTGATGATTGCAGTAGTAGTGATAGTAGTGTTATGTTGACTTTAAAAAAGTTTGAGAAGGTCTCGAAGATGTTTCCAGGTAATCTACATATCACAGATGGATGGAGGAAATGGATGCTCCATTATCAGACATGGTTTCCGCTATGATATTGTGCTATATGATATTGTGCTATAGTGTTCTTCAAATGAGCGGATAGTGAATTCTGGAGCCATAAATTACATATCAACCTCTTTAAATTTGTTGACAAATATTAATATGGCACCAGCACATTATTAAACTAACTACCAGAGATAATTTGGTCATCTTATTGGTGATTTTCAACTTAAAAATGGATTGAAGTTGTTGGGAACCTTGTATGTTCCAAATTTTATTCATAACTTACTATCTATATACAAGGTTGCTAAAAATAATGATTGTCACATCATCTTCAATCCTGATAAGTGCATTTTCAAATATTATGTCACAAACGCAGTTCAGGAAGTGAAACTTTTGCAATGGACTGTATTATATAAAGTCTGATGGTGTAAAAGTATGCAACAATTTAACATGCAGAGCAATAAAGCCTCAATTTTGTAAAGATACATCTGTGCTTTGGGACAATAGACTTGGTCATGCTCCTACTGCAAAGATGAAAATTAGTAGACATGGTATATGAAAAGAACAAACCACAGCTGGCCATGTGGGGTAGTCAGCAGTCTTCACCAGAACTAGATCTCCATGCTTGAAGTATTGACTTCTTTTATTATGAGATATGCTGCTTGATCCACCAACATGTCTGATATGAGCCATTTTTCAATTGCAGTAGGGATAGAGAGAAATGTAATCAAGTGACTATTTGTGAATAAAAAGTGATTGAGAGATTTGTAAGATGTGTATTTTATGTATAGAGAGAGATAGAGTTATATATATATTTAGGAAATTGATATATATATATATACACACATATAGGGGGGAATGAAAGATTTAGGAAAAGAGGGATAAGGTACATTATATATATATATTATATATATACTCGGAATGATCAAATATAAATTAAAATTAAACCAATCTAATTTAATGGTCACCTAAATCACCCCACCCAACTACTCTGCACCCCCTCACACCTAATTTCAGCTTTTCCCCTCTGTTTTTTAATTTGATAGGTTGCCACATACACACAGTATTAGTTACTATTCTTCTTTCACATTCTATTTTTTATTTCTATAAATATGTAAATATTAAATAAAATATTGGATCCGAGTTGAAAGCTCAAATAGTTTATTTAGTTTTTGATTTTTTATAATTTGTGATTATAACATTTCAAGTTTCAATAACAATGTTTTTAAAATATATCTCGAATTTTAATTTATTTGGTAACATCAGAGGGGGGTGTGTCAAAAAAAATATTGATCCTTTATAATTATCTTTATATGTAGTAACAAAATTTTAAATAACGATCTTAGCATTTTATTGAATTAATAGCAAATCGATCATTTGGAATTTCAAATTTTTTTAAAATAGTCATATTTTTTTCATAAATTTTAATACACATGAACTTTTATAAATAACAACCCAATCCCTTTAAGTTTGTAAAAATTAATAGATAATAACTTATAATTTATTTCAAATCAATTCGTAAAATATGGAGAATCATTCTTGCCCAACCCATGTGGTTTTCGATCTGTTTCATGCATTAAAACATGTTTGAACACATAAAGCCTAAAGTATACGTATAAAAATATAATGACGTACGTCTTAAAATTTAATGTGATTTTAACAGATAAAGCCTATGGTAGAGATTTAAAAATATAATGACATTGGTCTTAAAATTGAACGTGATTCTTCCATTACAAAAACTCGAATATTACATCTTAAATAAATGACTAATTTGAATATTTTTCAAGTTAATGTGGCTTGATATGACAAACTAGAAGTGTTTAAAAAAATTAGAAAGTTGAATTGGAAAAAGAAAGTAGAACATGGACAAAAATGGAGCATTCTTAAAATCATAACATGACAACTTCAGTATTGTCTTATACAATTGGAGATTGTAAAAATACCAAGTGGATAAAAATTTCAATCCAAATTGAGTGTGTTGAAAATAATATATGCATGATCAAGTTGGGAAAGTTAAAAATATTAAGGATAATATTGGTCGTAATTGAAGAATGGGAATATCAACAAACTATCAACAAATCATGTGGCAACCTCGTTACTTTGAGGTTATTAAAAAATGTAAAGGAGTACACGCCGAGGATGATCATATCAAGTCTATCATTTGTTGCACCTTCTTTGCATGAATTACTAAATTTTCAAAGTTATTTGCATCTAGTGCAAGAGTTTTTGGACTAATAAATTATAAATATAATACAGCAACCTGCACTTCCATGAAATATTTTATTCCATCTAGACTAGAATATGGCAATTTCTTTGAAGAATTGTGGGTTCCATAATCGAATTTTTATGTAAGTTGTTCGATGTAATGATTCACCACATTAATGCCAGCATTCTTTATTATACGTGCATTCTCAAGGTCAGGTTGCTTTCTTAAATGGCTTAATGACCTTTTGACCCTTAAAGTATGGGTCAATATACCTACAAGCCCCAAAAGTATAAAGTCATGCCCTTTGACCCCTAGAATATTAAATATTGTTCCCTTTAGCCCTTTTCGTGATTAAAACGACATATCAGACTAAATCAGAGGGTAAAACAGTCTTTATTGGAAAAAAGGCTAAAAGGAACCATACCTAATACTATAAGGGTTAAAAGGTATGGAAAATCGGCTTTTACTAAAATTGTTCCCTACTAATCAGTTGTTGATCCACAACTCCGTGTTTTGGTTTATTGTGATGGCCACCTGACTCCCAAAGCTAACATATATTACACTTCTCGGTAGTTGTGCATCGAGCCAAGTTAAGCAGCTCATGTCTTCTTTCCAAAGACTATTTGTGGAATGAGTATGTGGAGACTTTATGGATGGTGCAAGTTTTGTGTTGTAGATTGAATGTAGAGGACCAGTAACATAAAAGTTACCGAAGAACGGGAGGCCGATTGGCCCAGGTGAAAGCTTTGTTCTAGCATATAAGCCAAGAAGATATTGTACAGAGATCAAGAAAAATAAAGAGAATGTTAATAAGACATAAGGTTCTATTTCTGTTGAGTGCCCATTTCCCAAACACCTCAATCTGTACTTCTTATACCAACAGTACTGGCTTGTGGTTAATTAACCATAATGTGACGTGCATGTTTTGTGCATGCAACCTGTAGTTTTGTCTTCAACACTTCAGCTGAGATTCCTTTCGAGAGAAGTAGGTTCCCATACGATGACAACAGATACCATTGTTGTCTTTTTGTTATATCGTTTGAATACTATCATGTGTCAATAAACACTGCCTAATGACAATGATCGCAAGTTCTCTCTATGAAGTGAGAGACGAGAATACATATATCACAAATGAGCGAACATAATACATATATCATACTGTGAAGTGTATAAAATAGCTCGTACAAAGCATATCTAAACCTCTATACAATGATCGAACATGACGGACTAAAGACTGTACCCTTAGTATATAAGATCAATCTGGACAGCCTGTGAGGCTTCTCCTCAATCCTGCGGGTAACAACATACACTAATATAGCAGCTCCTCCTAAACTGTGACAAATCAAACATAATTTATAGGGTTGTTCACAGCTAGTTTGTTCATCCTCCGTTTTAAGTGAAATTGGTGTGTAGTAATTTGTCCTTTGCTGTCTGACAAAAGCAAAGTATCTTTGTTATCTCATATCTAGTTTTTCACTGCTAGTTAACTGAAGAAATAATAATAAAAGAGCAGTTTGTAATTAGAAAACCATCTGACGTAGGACGTAAAGGAGGAGATTCCCGTGAAAAGATCAAGTACAACCTTTTCAACCTTGTATCCGTCGCTTGTTATGTTGGAAATATACATTTTTAATTTCTTGCATATGCAGATGCTCATTGAGCAATGCAGTAGACGGATAAGATAGGCTGCTGTAAGAGGGCTGATGGGTTTGGCAGCTGAGCATAAAGCAAACATTCGATGTTTGCAGTTTTGGTTTGTGAGCAGATACGGACATCTATATTTTTATCGGAAGCATTTATGTTTAATCTTTTTTTCCAGGTGGAAGGTAAAACTACAAACCTATTCAATTAATAGATATTTTGGACACTAGATGATAGAGACGTTTGACACTAATGCATCAAATATCTATCATTAAAATTAATTTTAAGGTTTGACACTCAGCTCTTTTCACTTCATGAATCTTCTCTATCAAAGCTAGTATATCCTCCATACGGTTCCTTCTTGCCCCTATAGTATCAAATATCGTTTCTTTTAGCCCTTTTTTTACAATAAAGACTATTTTACCCTCCGATTTAGTCTGATATCTCATTTTAATCACGAAAATGGCTAAAGGGAGCGATATTTAATACTCTAGGGGTCAAAGGGTACGACGCTGTATTATTTGATGATTTGTTGATTACTTGGTGATTCTGAGCGAAATATTGCTAAATTCAAACACGTGTTGGCTCATAATTTTCATATGAAAGATATTGATAACATCAATTATTTTCTTTGCTTGGAGGTTTACAGATCTGCTAGCGGTTTTTTCCTCTCGCAAAAGAAGTATGTCATGGATCTCCTCAAAGAGTATCACATGGTAGGAATAAAGCCAATAAAATTTTAAATACAATAAAAAGTCAAATTGAGCCCGGATAAAGGTATGCATTTGACTGATCAACAACCACATAAACGATTATTGGGTAAACTCATACATATCACGGTTATTGGTCCTTACATTGTGTATCATGTTCACATTTTGATACAATACATGCAATCTCCTACCTCTGAGCATGTGTAGGCAACCAAAAAATAACTTATTTCTTTGTCTAGTAACCCATTCCAAGATATTCTTCTAGCTATAACATCTGCATGCTAAATTCAAACACGTGTTGGCTCATAATTTTCATATGAAAGATCTTGATAACATCAATTATTTTCTTGGCATGGAGGTTTACAGATCTGCTAGCGGTTTTTTCCTGTCGCAAAAGAAGTATGTCATGGATCTCCTCAAAGAGTATCACATGGTAGGAATAAAGCCAATAAAATTTTAAATACAATAAAAAGTCAAATTGAGCCCGGATAAAGATGCATTTGACTGATCAACAACCACATAAATGATTATTGGGTAAACTCATACATATCACGGTTATTGGTCCTTACATTGTGTATCATGTCCACATTTTGATACAATACATGCAATCTCCTACCTCTGAGCATATGTAGGCAACCAAAAAATAACTTATTTCTTTGTCTAGTAACCCATGCCAAGGTATTCTTCTAGCTATAACATATGCATCCCAGTTAGCAATGTATTATGACACTAATTGGGCATCTTATGCCTTTTATCTTAAGTCAACATCAGGCTATTATAGCATGGTAGAATCTTCACCTATTTCCTGGAAGACAAAGAAATAATATGTGGTTGCTAGGTCCAGTACTGACGTCAAATATTGTGCAATGGCTGTTGCAAGGTAACTCGGTTACATTCTTTGTTTCCTGACAAGAGACTTCAATACTTGTCTCCAACTGTATTAAAAACACGAAAATCAGGCGGTATTGGCTATAGCTGCTAGACCAGTTTTATATGACTGCATGAAAGATTTGGAAATATATTGTCATTTTGTTCTTGACAAAGTAGTTGTTGGTGACATTATTACACAACATATTCCCTCATATGCCCAAGTTGCAGACATTTTTATAAAGCAACTCTTAGATACTCAACATTCTTACCATATGCACAAAAACTTGGTGTTTTGCCTAGTACCTCTCTCTATTTTTTCTGATCACCGCCAATATGAGAGGGAGTAATAGAGCAGTGCAACAGCTGCAGGTGCAACATCGGTAACTTACAATACAACAACAGTGAGTGCAACATGTTAGGGTAGTTAAGTCTCTTTGTTAGTCATGTTAACGGTACATTATTCTTTGTACATTAATATTTTGTTATAAGTTAGTTAAGTTATATAGTTCAGAATATAAGAAACAAAACTAAAGATTATATGATGTGTTTTAGAGAGATCAAATGTACCGAAATCGAAAAACCGAACCGTGCTAATTCCGTTCGATCTGGTTCCGATTTGCAAGAAAATTCGGTCTATTCAGTCCGGAACGAATAGACCGAAATAAATTTGGTTCAATCCGATTCTTGTAAAAAATATTTCGATCCGGGCTGAATAGACCCGATAGACCAAATCATAAATACTATAATTTTATATTATATCTTTTACATATATCTTAAAAATTTTAATAATAAATTTAAATTTATAATTGTATTTATACACTCTTAAAACTCTACATATCACCTTACTTTAATTATATTTTAGATTTTATAATTTTTGGTTTAAAATTTTAATATAATTTTATTTTTTTCAAAAAATTCGACCCGTTTGTCCAAAACCGGACCATTCGGTCCGGTCTGGTGCATAATACAATTTCGGTCCTTCGGTCCAAGAAAATATGATAATTCGATTTTTCTGTTTATTCGGTTCAATCCGGTGTTGGACCGAATCGACCGAATGTTCAGCCCTAATGAAATGTGTTTCTTAATTTACACTAAAGATTTGTTCACTCCATTATTTTCTTAAAGGGGGTTTGAGCCCCTAATTTTAATTTGATTTCTCATTTGATAACCTCTTTATATGTGTATATGTATGTATGCAAGTGAAGTCCGTGTGTGGCTTAAATTACTAAAAAAAATAATTTTTATAAATAAGATTATTGTTTGGATATTTATTAATGTAAGTAAAGTCCATGCATGACTCGTGTTATTCTCTTACAATCAATAATGTTGATTTGTAGAAGGGGTGAACACAAATCAATTTTTTTGATGATTTTAAACAGATAATTTGTGCTTTATAATAGCACCCAAATTAAAATTTTCAGGTAATTTATTTTTTAGCTTTCCAACTGAGATATATATATATATATATTAAAGAAATAATTTGTGTAAATTACAAATGCAATTCACAGCTGCGTTTTCAGTGTTTCTCTCAAGAAAATTCTTCCGACTAATAAACACTTCTAAACTATTTCTTAAGAGATACTGCTACTACTACTTGATTTATATATTACCAAGTTACAATCTTTACTAGAAAATACATAGCACAGTCTTCTAGGTCCAGTAAAATTGCTAATGCATTCTTTCCTATGATGCTTGATAATGAGGCTCGAATTAATCTAGATATATTGCTTTGAATATCCCTCCAATTTGCCAATGCGTGAAAATAGATTATTTCTTCTTCTTTAGAATCTAAGATAACATGCAAAGTTTATCTTGACTTCCATTTTCATTGCTGAAATTCCAATCAACCTGTGTGTTGTGTCATACTCAAGATATGACCATTGTCAAGTGACTATCACCAGGTATTTGAATCTTTTTAGCGGTGAAGACTGATTAATTTAGCCGTTGATGGCTTGATGTCATTAGCAATTGATGTTGGAACTTCACTTAGCAGATGAAGACTCACTTTATTTATATTAGAATTATATGTCATCTCATGAATTTAAAATGAACAATAACCTCACTAACTATAACAAAAATCTAATAGAAAATATTACAAAAACCTCATCAATCAGTTGATGAGCTACCTTTTCAACGGCTAGCCATTGGAGACTATAATTTGACTTAAAATAATTATGTTATATGTTTTGCTTATCATCAGGATTCAAGTTTAATTCCTAATAATCTCCCCCAATCTATGACTGATATAATAACATCCATAAATTTACAGCCTTAATAATAACAAAACACATTTTAGACATATAGATTTCAAGACAGCATAATTTACTCTTGTTAAGCTTCTTGAAGAAATAAGCAAGAAAATTTAGACAAAAAGGCAAGAGATGCTATTGTGAGATTCTTGCTCCTCGATATAGCTGATTGAGACTTAAATTTTCCCACTTGATATGACTTGTTTAGTCATGTCTTAGTTCTGACCAATCTCTTATGATGGTGTTGAGTTTGAACTGCTTAGAATTTCATGATTTTATTGTCAGCATTGTTCAATTTTATACCTCAACTGAAGACTCCTCTCATTTTACCTTCATCCTTGAGTTTAAAGTAACCCCTTTGGTGGATTCTTCGAGGAACAAGTCTGTTGAGATTTTGTTCTGAACATCTTAGCAAGCCTCTTCATTTTGTTTCTTCTCTGTTATGAAATTGTGAGCTTGTTCCTACTCCCTCTTAGTCAATAACTCTCCCCGTTAGTTATAGGAATTCGACTCCTATTTTGTTAGCATCAAGGGTTTAATATAGTTCATGAAGTTTGAGCATTATGGTGGCATCAGTGATGTACAACATTTCTCCCATGATCTCTCTATTCTTGCATCGGGGGTCCCACTGGTTCAAACAACTCACACCCTCGCTATTACCTACTAAGGTTGTACTCTTACTCTCACTTCCAAGTCCAAAAAAAATTGGCTTGCCTCTCTCATTCACTTTCCTTTTGTATGCCTTCAAGACAACTTTTCACTCTCAGAGATAGTCACTCTCTTTCCTCAATCCTAAAAGGTATAAATGTAATTGTTTGATCTAATAGAGCTACATCGATGACTATGGGATAGCCATTGATGAAACAATTAGAAGTTTCAATGGCTATCATTGAACTTTAGTTATTGAAGGACTAACATTTATCAGTTTAATGAAAAATATCCATTGAGATAAGAAAGAAAATTTCTAGTGAGAAAATTACAAGATTTAATTTTCTGAAGATTGATAATATTTTTTGTGCACAGATATACTCATTATAATTTCAAAAGATAATTAATGATTCAACAAATCATTCTGTAAATGATGATCATCAGTATCAGTGTTTTGGCTTCTTCATGAAAATTAAGAATGAAAAATCAACAATTAAGATGTGAAAAAAAAATAAATGACCTTTAGTTTGAAATGATTGAGTTTTGGTTGCGACTTCACATTTGATGAGGTAACATCAAACTGAGTTTAAGAAGGCGCTTGTGCAAGATCAAAGATCATGCTTTATGTAGTGTGTGCACCTTGTGTACCCAAGTGTTTTACTATTGTTGCTTCAATTAATAGTTTAAGGGTAAGACGTTTAGGCTTAGTGTGTCCTCATCCCCCTATACTTTGTTTATGGATAGGAACTATTCCAATAGCTTAATCCTTTTGGGAGGATGGAGCTAAGAATGTGTTCAATCCATTTTAACAACTGCATCTTTTTCAAAAGATGCAGTGTGGCTTGGCTCGACAAACCTTCAATAAACTCTCACTCCTTATTCTTGGGACTTCTTTGATGATCACCCTTTCCCTCACCAAATCACCTCTGATATAGTCCCTTCGGATTGATTTTTTTTTGCATCGGTTTTTCCATCTGATGCTTATTAAGAAACATTTGAGGTGGTTTAATCAGATTGAACTTTATCAACTCTAATTTTCGGCTGAAGGGGTAGAAGGTTGTCGGGTACTTTTCCGACTTCCATATCAACACTACAAAGCAAAGATATTTAGGATTGGGAAAGTGTTAGAGTTTAGGAGAAAGTGTTACCATTTTGACAAGCATTCATTGACAAAGATACGGTGATAAGCAAGTTCAAATATGAAGATTTGATGCTTTCATAATGTATCAATGGTCAACAAACATATTCTTGATTTGTGATATAGATGCTTATATAACATTGTTAAATCCTTGCACATGGTGTATATTTACCAGAGTTAAAATCCATGAATTTATCATTAGACAATCATGGAACCCTCTAAATTAGGTAATTATGAGTCGTTTATTATATGTAATCAATGATAAAACATCCAAATAATCAATTATGCGGGAACATTCACATATAAAGATAATTCAGAGTTAGAAAATAATGAAAAACTTTTCATTAAAAAAAACATTACTAATTAAATATTCATAACATTTTCCTTAAAAAAACTTAAAAACAAACACATATAAAGAAATAATGACTAGTTTTAAATCTAACCAATCCAATAAAATAGAAGACCCTGAAATCCAGTGTATAAGACCTACTAACTTATAACACTTCAAAATGCATGCAGTAAAATGAAAAACTCATTAATTAATCACTTAATTGCAATAAGATGAAAGATTAACGGGTGCATGTCATCCATGATCAAAGATGAAATATGATCATCACTTGATAGGGTAATTTTGATTTTAAATAAAATTTCAACTCATTTCCAGAAAAAAAATCTTGAAAAAGTCATGTTTTGCCTTTTGACAACAAAAGCATGTAGCAATTAAGCACGTAATTAAGTAAGTATCGGGCATTAGTTAATTAATTGATATCACCATCTAACTAACCCAACCAATATGCAGCAGGCTTTCATAAATTTTATGAAGTAATTTTCGTGATTTGAAGTTTCTTTTGAACTAGCATGATAGCCCGTACAAAGCACGGGTTACATTCGATTTCATGCATTTATATTTCATGTTATGATAATCGGTTCAGTTTTTTACAATAATCTTCACATATCGATTAGTTTAAATTTTAGTAGTTGATAGTAGTTCCTCTCGACACCAAACACATTTGAATTTCTAAAACAATAAATATTTTTTATTGTAATCTAATTCTTTAAATTTCTAAATATCGTATTAATGACATTAATCATATTTTCCAAGTTAGAGACAACAATATCGGTGTTGTTTTTGTTGTTTTTGCAATTGAATTCGTGTAGTTGGGATAACAATATCTTATAATCTGTAATGAAAATAGAGAACCAGTCTAAACCACACACGTTTACTTACTTTAAATCTTGCTCACGACATTGATAATGTAACGCCCGGGAAATATTATGTATTTATTTTTATCAATAAATAATTATTATATGATTTTATGTGAATTTGGTGAATTATTTGATGATGGAAAATAATATTTGGATGATTATTTCTGATAAAATTGAGATATTTTAATTTCCAATTATCCAGAATTAAATCTAGATGATTTTCGTATTTTTCTGGTAATTGTTGGATTATTATATAATTTTATGAGAATTTATAGGATTAATAATGATTATTCTTACATAATTATAAAATTTATTTTTGGAATTAGAAATCATCCCACTTTAATCATTTTTGCGTTTTTTACAACCCGAAACTCTTCCGAAAACTCCTTCCTAACCTAATCTGATAATTCTGAACACTTTCCGTGTTTTGACTTTTTCGATCCGGGGTACGGTTTGACCTGTACAAGTCCCGGTGTGAAATTTTTGATACGCAAATCATTTTATATATCGATAAGAATCCATATTCTCAAAAGGCGAGACATTATCACCTTAATTTCGTATAAAGTATTTTATAGGGAGCTTTGTTTTGATAATTATCCAAATTCGGTATTAAAATCGTATCGTCTTTTTAGTTACTTAGCGGCTAAGTAACCCATTTTCGGATCAGATATGTTAATGTAATTATCAAATTATTAAATAAATAAAATATGTGATGGTCCTGTCAGTTATGTGTTGCTGTGTTATTAATCGTTTGTGAATTATTAGACGCAAAGGTTAATTTTATAATTAATTATTGAGCTGTATAAACTTAATTCACTTTTAAAGTGATTTTATTGAATATTTATTGTTAAAAATGCTAAAATTCTTTCTAAAATTATTTATATTATTTTATAATTTTATTTATTTAAATTTTGATTACTTCGATAAATTTTAAATGTTATTTTGGGAAAATTTCAGAATTATGATACTCGTAATTACTCGTCAGATATTCCAAATTTTGAGTATCGTGTTGTTCGTTAATTCAATAAGTAATAAAACGAAATAAAGAAGGGGGCATATTATTTATCGGGTATAACCCGTTTGTTCATTGCAGTTCATGTTTTTCCTTAATCAATCACTCATCTCTCTTCGATCCTCTCTCATCTCGATTTCTCTCCTTCGTTCTCTATTTCTGAACTCTCTCTACCTCTCTTAATTAATCTCTCCCGGTGTCTCCCCCATACTCTTCTTCCCCTGCCCTCTGTTTTTGTGGTTCCTCTTCCATCGCCGGTAAGCCGCCGCCTGAACTACGGTGGGTTTGGTGGCTTCGGTTCAGTTCTCGTTCGATTATGCATGTATACATATATTTATGTATTTGTGTATATCTGTGGTATGGGATTGTGCTGTGTGTGAGAATTGTGTGTGTGCCCTGTGTGTGTGTGTGTGTGTTTGTGCTGGGTGTCTGGTGGTGGTCGCCGGCCTTCAATGGCTGTCCGTCCGTACTTGTGTTGTTTCCAGTTGGCGCGTAAGGCGCGTGAGTGTTGTTGTTTGTGTGGTTCGAATATGCCTTGTTCAACTGTTAATTCGATTCTGAATTATTGTGCAGATATTAATTTGGGAATTATTGGATATATTGAATACAGGAAAATATTTGATTGGAATTTGTGAAATAAAAATATATTCGTGCGGTAAATTTTAATAATTAATCGGTGAGATTCGTGTTGGACGCCCGTTGTAAACAGGAACCCGCGAATTTTACCGCCGTCGGCAATCAGCCTCGGCGAGCCGACGGTGGACTATGATGATATAATCTGAGTCCTACGAATAAAAATATAAAAATACGGATAATAATAATAATTAATAATTGAATTGTATTGGTGATTGGGACTGGCGTATGGATTGTAAATTGAATGATTGGTTGTTGTTATGTTGTGATTGACGTCGATATGATCTCGACGGGTAGGCCGATAAACGAAGGAGGCGCTGCCCGATTTTCAGGAAATTAATTCCGAAATATTGGGAACGTAACCTATAATTATTGGAAACGTCGAATAATAATATACAATTATATTATATGAACTGGACTGCGATTGAGACAAGATATTTTGTGAATAATCGATTACCCTATTTTTCAAAATGACAAACATACGTATTTTCCGAAATTAAATACCGAACCGATTTTTGAAGATGTGAACCATAATTGCTATGTGTATTTCGATAATACATATAAATATGAATTCGGTTATGAAATCGTACGGGTAAAATATAATAGTGATTTGATGTAAGCTTAAGCGATTATCTGAATTAGGGTATTTCAACCCTGTAGGTTTTAGACGGAAGACCCGAGACATGACATCGGACTAGGAACGATCTAGAGATTAGACATCGAGATCAACGAAGTTCCAACCAAAGGGTCTGAATGTTGGGATCGTATCGAGAATAGGATAGTAGGTGGACGATAAAGCCGAAAGGTCAAAGTCGAACCAAAGTCAACCAGTAATAACGGTTAAAGCTTATTGAGGCAAGTATTCGTGATTTTCTTTTAAATACTGCAAGTATTCTTGAATTTTCTTTTGAATACTGCAAATATTATTCGCTCCTATTCTAAGTTCAGAATAGTTAACTGTTTTACATTTCGCTGCAATTACTCTAATTATGCACGTTCCTTTCATTATTGTTTCTATAATTCGATTACTCTCTTGAGCAAATTCCCATTCGTTCGGGTTATTTGCGAACCCTAATTTGGGATATTTTGAAATCAAAATGATTTGATATCAAAATACTCTACGGGCTGGACGGTTATTATGAGGACCAGTGATGAGCTGGATCCTATGGGCCGGAGATGGACCGGACCCCTTTAGGCCATAGTTGCATGGGTGCCCCATACGTTGGTTGGGTCTATGTAGTTGGGTATAGATCCGCACTATCTCCTGACTGATCAGCAGGTTATAGTGCATATGTTGGTTTCTAGTGTCCAGTCCAATTTATTGTTGTTCGCCATTAATGGCATTCCCTCTTGAAATAAAATGTGATTATGATTTAAAGTTATTCTTTCTTAGCACTCAGTTTTGGGAAATTACAATGTTTCTAAATATATTCAAGGTTCAGATTTTTGGTGCAGCATTAGTTGCTCAGTGATAGTTAGGATCTTGAATGAATTGAGATCTTCTTAATTATTCAACCCGTCCTTATCAGGCTGGTTTAGCAGGCTAAGTCTATGGAAACTTAGTCGATAATGATGGATACTGAATAGTTAGGAATTTCTTGAACGTCGTTTTATGAATAGTTATTGCATTCATTGCTCAATTATGAAATGATACCAGAAGCTATTTTGAAAACACGCGATCTCTAAAGCTCTTATAAAAATGTCATTATGTCCTATGTGATTCATAGCAATGCAAATCAAATTGATTTTAAGATAACGAGGTATATCCTTTAAATGATTTCGTGTTTCGCCCTTCAGAATATTTCAGAGATTTTGTCTGGAAGTTTTCTTTGAAATTAATGTTTGAAACTCAAATTATATACTTGCTGGGCATTTTTGGCTCACTCTTGCTTTGTCAATTCTTATTTCTGCCAGAAACAGATAAGGATAAAAATGAATACCTTAGATAGACAGCAGAAGTTCGAGAAGTCTCCGCTGCGAGAGGTTGAAGAAGTTAGAAGAATATGATTCGAGCATTAATTCAGAGGTATTTACAATTGTATTTTAGTTGTTGTAAGTTGTAGAAGATCAGATTCTTGTTTCATACCATAACCTGTAAACGATCCGGATTCAAGGGGTTATTTATTTATTTCTTTATTCTATGTAAGGATTGTTTAGTGACACCAAATCTTGACCCCGGATTTGGGGTGTTACAGTTGGTATCAGAGCCGCAGGTTATTGGTCACTGAAATAAGAATAGGTGAGATTAAGATAAGAAGAATAGGTCGTACAGGATAGGAAAGACACTAGGCATATTCAGGATAAATTAAGTTGAGTGCGAATTAGGGTTAGTAGATCTGAGATGGAATTGCTAAGATAGGATTGCTGAGAAAGTGTAAGGCGAATGTCGCAACGCTACAGGTATATTGAATTTTTAGACCCTACAGTAATGAGGAATCGACAGATCAATGGAGACGGGGTATGTTACCCTACTTTTCATGTGGTTTTAGAGACTATGCGATCGATTCTTGTGGGAATGTGTGTAAGAAAAGCTACGATTTAACTTAGAATTAGGTATTAGGACGAGTTCCACGTCGAAGGCAACTAGTTGATGGAAGCTGACGAAGAACCAACGTTGCATGTTTCGAAGGCACCGCCGTTGTAAGAAGGATCCTATCACTTATTAGAAGCTGCGCGAGGAATGATATCTACCTTCTTAGATATAGGTAAGACTATTAAAAAAAAAATAAATAAATAAATAAATTAATTAACGAAATTCTTGATTCGAATGGACGAAGGATGATTGAAGGAAATGGCAGAATCTTCTAGATGGCAGGCAGAAGAATCATATGTTATCGACAAAACTGAGGCGTTGCGTGATCGATGGTTATTTTATGCGGAATAAATGGAATCTAAAGCAATGGTTATAAATTTCGGAAGGACGCGATTAAGATTAAATTATTGAAGTAGTTGATGTGAAGACAGTTCCAGGAAGCATTTCGAAGCAATGATGTGACTTGTGTCGTGAACCTGTATCCGCACGATCCTGAAGGCATACGTAAGTGAAGCGTGGAGGTGATCGACATTAACATTCTTTCTTCTAATACGACAGTATATGTTTTTTCTTGATTTTTGAATATGTATGAGCTTCTTCTGTTAATAAATTATATGAGGCAAAAACGAAAGAAAAATTCCTGTATTCCTTCTGAATTGTTTCTCTTCTCAAATCCTTGATTCCTGATTAAGACAACAGTATTGTGATATGATGCTTTGTCGAAATGACGAAGAGTCGGGTAGGACGCCACCTAATCATGTACTGTATACCATATAGTATGAAAGACTGGCCATCTTGAGTACGAATATGGTTGTCTCATTCTTTACTCATTTTTCTTCCTTCAATTTTCTGATTTACAAATTATTCCAATCGGTTGCTGCATTGTTATTTCTTATCCAGCTTTTCAATCAAAATCATGTTCACAAACTCTTCTCGTGCGAAGAATCTGTTCTTTGATGGGTTCAAAAGAAATGAAATAGTGTGATACGTGGAATCATACAACGAACATCGATACGACTGCAAATCGATAAATGGAGAACATCAGTGAGCGAGGAAAAATGGATACACCGACAAATGTGGACATGGCAAAGATATCAAGTCAGACAGTTGTCCTTGCTACAGGGATCACATGAGTACGGTAGATTACGTTAATGCGATACACTTCGAATTGGAAAATTTCGATAAGGAACGAATCGTTAGTGAACCATAATAATTAGATCAATTACAAAATAAGGAAGTAAAGTTGTGTGCGTCAAATGGAGCAAACGAGTATCGGGACGACGATCAAAGATCAAGGGAATTCTGAACAATGACTCAGACATGCAATTACAATGTGAAACATCCCTTCATCGCTGAAAGATATTTGTCGAAGAAGATTTAAGATGGAAGGATGCGGCTTAATTCTTAAAAGTAACTGTACACAATGGGTAATGACAAGAAATAAGTTAAGATACTCGCGAAATAAAATTTTGAAAAACAAGACAAATTTTAAAGTTCACTAATAAAATTTTATAAGATTTTGAAAGAACTGGAAAGTGAGTGGTTATGTTGATCCTTGTTGATTTAAGACCTTAAGTCTCATTTCAAAAGATATATGATATGCCAGACAGGTGCTGATCAAGATGATAAAATGTGAATTGTGGAAAAATTGATGATTTTGGTTAATAAAAGTGGGTGGATATGATTGTGGATGACTTGGTTGATTAATGGTGTCGGCTTGAGTCCGACTGGTAGTCAATGGTGTAGGGGAAGTGCTGCCCAAATTTTCAGAAATTACCCTATAGTTAAGAACAAAGAAGTATATTGTCATTCTCGTCAGCATTCCAGATAATTGCAATCTCGGTTCTTGAGAAAATTGTTATGACCAAACTGACTTTATGTAATTGGTCTTTGATTCCAGTTAGCTAGTCAGCACTTGGTTTAAGTGATCATTTAAAGGAGTTGAGTGATTCACTTTGCCAACTAATGGTTAGTTAAATGGAAATCGATTCCAATTAGATTGAGTCAAGCTCTAACATGATTTCCAGCTCCGAAATCAAAGCAATAAGAAATTTGGAAAGTAATGGCGTTAACGTAAATTAAAAGGCCTAGTTCAATTAGCGTGATGTTATTATAATCAGGTGCAAGGTGTGATACAGAAGAATATGCTCTTTTCGATGAATAAAAAGAATAGGAAGTTATTGGTTCATGCTAGTAAGAAGAATATTTCAAGACCTGAAGGTATGAGATAAAGCCAAGAAAATATATCATCTGCAATAGCGTTCCAGGAACAACTTGGGTGTGTACCCATATCGAATGACGAATTAATAAAATATTTGAATGTACACTTCTTTTGAATGGCAGTTGAATAGAAGTTGCTGTAGAATAATGGAAAGCTCGCAAATTCAAGCATCCAATGAATGACGGAGATTGATGAAGTCCGCATGTGAACTCAGGAAAAGAGATGAGAATCAATGAAGAGAAGTCAAACACGCGATTTGTGATACGCCAAGCAAGGCTAAGAAACTAGCTACCGAGGAAATTTGATAACTCTGTTAGTAAAAATTTAAATAGTACAAATAAAAGTCTTCATTCCAGTGTGAACTTCAGAAATGGCCTATCCAATAATAAACAGGGTAATATTACTAAGAAAAAGAAATTTGTTATGTATGAAGAAGATAATGAATAATGAGAATGCAGAACTAATCAAGACAAGAAGTGGAATCAAAAGGATGATAAAGAAATTTTATAAAATAATCCAAAAAATATGCAAGTTGGGAACGTTGGTTGTGCCAGAACTATTAGAAGAGTGAGGTGAAATGTCGATAAGTGAAGATAGGAATTTCATTCAAGGAATACGTGTAAATAGGAATGATTAAACAAAGGTAATAATGGCAAACGATTGGAGAAGCACGTTGCAATGAATCTCAAAATGGAATTTTTAGAACTAAAGTGAAGTCCCGGAGGTTCGAATGAACGCCTTATACAGATTACCTCAAGGAATGAGGTGAGGATTTCTCGTCGGTTACTGCACAGAGTCAAACTGGTATCAAAAGCTCTGTATCGTCTAACTCAATAGGGATAAATAATAAGTAAAGGAAAACTTCAGGAATGTGGAATGAAAGAATAATGAAATAAAGGGTACCGTGCGCTATACATAAAAGCGGTCATAGAAAAGAGAATGAAGGTATAAAGCTACAGCGTCGATTATCAGAAATTGTAAGTTTGAAGGATTACAGTAAACACAATGTACCATGAGTATTGAGATAGAGTGATCGTATTTATTGATAACATCCTCGCCAATTCAATGACTAAGGAAAACTAAGTCGAACGATTGAAGATATGCTTGCGAATAACTGGAAAATAGCAGCTGCATTCTTAGCTTTAAAGATATGAACTCTGGTTATGAGCTCCAGTGTGTGGGTAAATACCAAACCGGAGAGGTCCATTTAGAAACAGATGTTCTAAATAGAAAGAAAAGAGGAAATACCATTAAGATTGTTGAGAAATGGTTAAAAGAATTGAAAAGTTAGAAATTGAAGAATAGATTTTGATCCGTCTTCTGGGTTATGCTGATACTTACTTTGTTGTTGAATATCAAAGGTGGTATTAATGCAGATGATTGATGTTGACTTCAGTAGAAGTTGTGAGCATTAAAGTTCGTATTGATATCTTATTTGATAGGATAACAAAATGAATATTAATATCAAAAGACCGGATTTTGAACAAAATTCTAATTCATTCTGTTCCTAATTAATGTACTTTCTTTTAGATATTAGGGATTCTCGCTTGATGAAGCTACTTAATAGCGATTGAAAAGAAATGGAATTATGCTACCAAGTGGTGAGTAAATGCAATTGCCGAGATTTTTCTTTTTAGCATTTGAATAGATGTAGAACATTTCGAAGCATCAGACGTCATGAACTCAGGATATCGGGTGCAAACGGATAGAAAATGCAAGGGACTGATTAAGGATTCTCGAATACGATTGGAAACGATCACGGGTCAGGCTAATCAAAGAAAAAAAAAGACCTGAAACGTAAAGTAGGACAGTCAGTGAAAATAGCAATTTCATAAACATGATCTATTAGAATTGGAAAGAAAAGGTTAGTGCAAATTAAGTTAATCCTTTAAAATAGTAAAATAGATGAAACGATTGTGAATGAGTTGGTCTTGTTGTCACAAACCGAGTCCATAAGGCATTTATGTGTGTATGACTATGAAAAGTAATTTAGCCTCAAATATGTGAAATGAAAGATGGAGTTAGAGGGTGCATGAGCAACTGATAAATCTGATGACGGTAGGAGACCGTTGAAACGTGATTAATGTAGTGAGTCTTGAGAAGTTTTGATTAGATACTCGAAATGTAGCAGTGGTTGTTCCTTAGCATGATTCTGAGGACAGAATCTTTTAAGGGGGGAAAGAATGTAACGCCCGGGAATATATGTATTTATTTTATCAATAAATAATTATTATGTGATTTTATGTGAATTTGGTGAATTATTTGATGATGGATAATAATATTTGGATGATTATTTCTGATAAAATTGAGATATTTTAATTTCCAATTATCCAGAATTAAATCTAGATGATTTTGGTATTTTTCTGGTAATTGTTGGATTATTATATGATTTTATGAGAATTTATAGGATTAATAATGATTATTACATAATTATAAAATTTTTTTAGAATTAGAAATCATCCCACTTTAATCGTTTTTGCATTTTTACAACCCGAAACTCTTCCGAAAACCCTTACTAACCTAATCTGATAATTCTAAACACTTTCCGTGTTTTGACTTTTTGATCCGGGGTACGGTTTGACCTGTACAAGTCCCAGTGTGAAATTTTCGATACGCAAATCATTTTATATCGATAAGAATCCATATTCTCAAAAGGCGAGACATTATCACCTTAATTTCGTATAAAGTATTTTATAGGGAGTTTGTTTTGATAATTATCCAAATTCAGTATTAAAATCGTATCGTCTTTTTAGTTACTTAGCGGCTAAGTAACCCATTTTCGGATCAGATATGTGAATGTAATTATCAAATTATTAAATAAATAAAATATGTGATGGTCCTGTCAGTTATGTGTTGTGTTATTAATCGTTTGTGAATTATTAGACGCAAAGGTTAATTTTATAATTAATTATTGAGCTGTATAAACTTAATTCACTTTTAAAGTGATTTTATTGAATATTTATTCTTAAAAATGCTAAAATTGTTTCTAAAAATTTATATTATTTTATAATTTTATTTATTTAAATTTTGATTACTTTGATAAATTTTAAATGTTATTTTGGGAAAATTTCGGAATTATGATACTCGTAATTACTCGTCAGATATTTCAAATTTTGAGTATGTTGTTCGTTAATTCAATAAGTAATAAAACGAAATAAAGAAGGGGCAGATTATTATCGGGTATAACCCGTTTGTTCATTGCAGTTCATGTTTTTCCTCAATCAATCACTCATCTCTTCGATCCTCTCTCATCTCGATTTCTCTCCCTCGTTCTCTATTTCTGAACTCTCTCTACTCTCAATTAATATCTCCCGGTGTCTCCCCCATACTCTTCTTCCCCCGCCCTCTGTTTTTGTGGTTCCTCTTCCATCGCCGGTAAGCCGCCGCCTGAACTACGGTGGGTTTGGTGGCTTCGGTTCTGTTCTCGTTCGATTATGCATGTATATATATTTATGTATTTGTGTATATCTGTGGTATGGGATTGTGCTGTGTGTGTGCCCTGTGTGTGTGTTGTGTGTTGTGGGGTGTCTGGTGGTGGTCGCCGGCCTTCAATGGCTGTCCGGCCGTACTTGTGTTGTTTCCAGTTGGCGCGGTAAAGCGCGTGCGTGTTGTTGTTTGTATGGTC